>NW_006262274.1:20633687-20679278 GCF_000493195.1 Citrus x clementina | reverse complement strand
AAAAAAAAGAATATATCCAATAGTCTTTCTTGTTTTTCTTCTATGTCCATGATGACTTTTCAACCCTCCTCTCCCTTAGACTTTGGTAAAATCTGGAAGCATGATTTTATATGAATCAAGACATGAAAAATCTACGTTGCTCTCTTGATGTGATAAATGTTTAAGTCATGTGTCAAATGCAGACGGGAACAAGATGTTCGCATAGCTTCCCAGCTCTTCACACTGATGGACTCCAACAAGCCATCAAAAACATCTGTTCCACATGTTGTTGTGGTGGCATCTACAAACAGGTTATTGTTTATTTACTTCTGGTGGCTTTATTTCTCATTAGTTTTCCTTAGTCAACCTCAGAATATACTAGAATTGTTAGAATTTAGGAAATTCAGGTTGTTGTATCATACTTTGGGATGGTTTCTTTATTTCGCTCTTTCATAGATGTGGTGTTTTTGAATTCACAAGTGATGATCTTGCAAACTTGACAACATGAAATCGTTTTCAAATGTTTTAGCCATTGGCTTGTTTAAGGCTTTCGTGATTATAAACTTATTTATTAGCGTGTGCTTATAGAATCTTTTTGGGGTAAATATATTTTAGTGACAATCTAATTCAGAATTTATATGTTCAATTATGTTGGATGGTTTTTTTGGTCCTACATTTAAGACATTAAATTTGGATTATTTCTTTTCATAATTTTTTTAATGATGTCAACACAGAGTGGATGCAATTGACCCTGCACTTCGAAGGTCAGGGCGTTTTGATGCAGAAGTCGAAGCCACTGTTCCTACTGCAGAGGAACGATTTGAAATACTCAAGGTTAGGATCTTTCGAAATTTATGAGTATCTGTGTTGTCTGGTTTTCAGTAACATCTACCAGCCACTAGAATTGCTGTCAACTCAGTAAAGTCATGATGTTATTTGTGCCAATATGTTCAGCTTTACACAAAGAAGGTTCCTTTGGATGCTAATGTTGACTTAGAAGCCATAGCTACATCTTGCAACGGTTATGTTGGGGCTGATTTAGAAGCTTTATGTCGTGAGGCTACCATGTCTGCTGTTAAAAGATCCTCAGATGCAAATGAATGTGCTGGTGTGCTTAGTGTAACAATGGAAGATTGGAGGCATGCAAGATCTGTGGTTGGTCCAAGCATTACAAGAGGTGTTACTGTGGAAATTCCCAAGGTGACTTGGGAAGATATTGGAGGTCTAAGAGATTTGAAGGTATGTAAGTTGCTGATACATCCATTACACTCTGAAAATGCTAAACTTCTGACTAGATTTTAATAAGGTTATTCTAATTATGGACAGAAAAAGCTCCAGCAAGCTGTTGAGTGGCCTATTAAACATTCTACTGCATTTTCAAGGTTGGGAATTTCACCTGTACGGGGAGCACTTCTTCATGGACCTCCTGGATGCTCGAAAACAACCCTTGCTAAAGCTGCTGCCCATGCTGCCGAAGCTTCATTCTTTTCCTTGAGGTTTGATAATATTTCATATCTTTGATATCTTTCAGAAAGAAATGCAATTACATACCATGCAAATTTTGTACCATGACTATGACTTTTGGTGTGAAATTTATATGATTGTAAGGAAGAAAAGTAGGAAGTAGGGGGCTTTCTGAAAATTGAAATTTCTCGGTTGCTTCGCTATGCTAGGTATTGTGACCTTCCATTCACTGATGTCCATTCCTCCGTTCAAAGAGTTTTAGGCTGAAGGCTTTGGTATTAACCATTTTGTTTCTAAATCATAGTAGTGAAAGCAAAAGTGTAACACATGGGAAGTCTTGGTGTTAGGCTGGATTGATTTTCTAATCTCCCTCCCCTTCTATTTTAGCTGACAAGAAGCAGTTCAGTTAAATACATCGGTAATATGATAAAATCTCCACAAGAAACTGAGTACGTTGCTCAGAAATATCAACCAAAAGAGATCCAACAAGAATGAACAAATTGGTTCAGCAAACCCTTGATTCTCAGGTGCTAAGTACTGGATGAGCGACTAGGAATCCAGGAACAGAATAAGACAACTAAAGATCAAATATCAAATTTTTAAATAAAAGTGAGTGGCTGTGGCTTCTTGAACCCCTAGGTGTCTTGTAGTCATTTTTCAACCTATCCGTCATCTTATTATCGCTTTACTCATAAAACAAGCCATTAAATTATTTGATGTCTGTCATGTAAGAATTAATTAAAGATATTTCTGTCTTTAGTGTAAATATTCTCCTGCTCTAGCTACTTGGCCACCTTAAGTTGTTGAAGGAGAAAGAAGTTCCACCTCAATGTCCAAGTTATCTTTTTCATGTTTTGGTCCATTTATATATCCTATGTAAGCATTAAGTACAATTTGTATATGTTCTACTGTTATGCTAAATCATGAACAATGAATAGTGGTGCAGAATTGTATTCAATGTATGTTGGAGAGAGTGAAGCTTTGTTGCGAAATACATTTCAAAGAGCCCGTCTTGCAGCACCAAGTATAATATTCTTTGATGAGGCTGATGTTGTCGGTGCCAAAAGGTCAGTGTGTTGCATTTGTTAAGTAAAATTCTTCAGTTGTACCTTCAATCGAAGGCTACATATGACTATCCCTATAATTTTATTTCATGTGAGATTTCAGTTTTCACATTGGGCAATTCTTGTATCTTCATCTTCTGAAAGATGTCCAACTTTGCATGATGTATGTTAGTATGCACACAGACACATGTTATCAGGGGCAGTACCTTTTCATATAAATTATCATTTGAAGCCTAAAACCTTACTTATATGTGTTATTATCAACCCCAGTTTGAATGTCTTGAGAATGTCTGTCTTGTATGCAAATATGGTTTTAGGCAAATAATTGGCACGGGCATTCATGTTTTCAAGGTGAAGGTGTAATTTTTTTCTTTTCTGTCATTAGAGGTGGGAGTTCAAGTACTAGCATTACAGTTGGAGAGAGGCTTCTTTCTACCTTGCTGACAGAAATGGATGGTCTAGAACAGGCTAAAGTGATTATTTATTCCATAAGTTTTATTTTCCGGCCCTCTTGAAACTGTGCCTCATTGGTGATGGTATAAATCTTTTCTTGCAATTTGACTTTACACTCACATTTTGCGATTACTGTCAGGGAATTCTTGTTTTGGCTGCAACAAATCGTCCCCATGCAATTGATGCTGCACTTATGCGGCCTGGACGTTTCGATCTGGTGAGGTCTCCGCTCCATCATATTGAGCTTTTTGCCATATCTTGTAGTATAGTATAACTAAGTCCTATTCCAGCTTTCCTTTGGAGATGGTATAGCAGTTGTTAACACTATATGATTTATAAATTAGTTTTTGGTTCTGCAATCTGGGAGATATTAAATTTCCCAAAGTTTGAGCTCCTTAAGCGCCTGCATTAGATGTCAAAAAAATTGCTTTGGAGTCCTGTTAACTTTATCAGTTTCTTTGAAACTGTAGGTACTTTATGTACCACCACCTGATTTGGAAGCTCGACATGAGATACTCCGTGTGCATACACGTAACATGAAAGTCGGGGATGATGTTGACCTTAGAAGCATAGCAGAAGAGACCGAGCTCTTTACAGGGGCTGAACTGGAGGGTCTGTGTCGCGAAGCTGGGATTGTAGCTCTGAGAGAAGACATATCTGCCACTATGGTGCGTAATCGTCATTTCCAGACTGTGAAGGACTCTCTAAAACCGGCATTAACAAAAGAGGAAATTGATTCATACTCCTCATTTATGAAGAGCCAATCTCCAAAATCTTCTGGCCGGTTAGAATCCAGTACCAGTAGCGGCAGCAAGAATAAAAAGAAGAAATTGGTTCCAGTTTTCTCAGTTACGTCGTGTGTTGTGAGCATTGCAATACTTGCTGCTGCAAAATACTTTTCCACGCGCGCAAATCGAACTCCAAATGAACTAGTTGTTACCTAAAAGAACCGCTGAAAAGATACTGATGCTGAAAAATGAAGCTGTTTTGATCTATTAGTTGCAAAGTTGGCTATTTTTTATTTGGATCTGGCTATATTGAAACCGCATTAAAGTAAAGCATATCTTCGCATTTACAAGATTAAAATTATAATATATTTTTTATTATTTATCACTTTGTATATATAATTGTGTTTTGTACTCTACCGTAAAGTACATCCAAGGTGGCCATTACCTTTTTAGAATAATAATGGAGTAGTGAAAAGGCCTTTCAATGCCATCTGTTACTGGTTGATTCATTGATTGTCTGTCACAAAAGCAGTTGATTCCTATAATGATCAGTTTTGTGATGTGTTCATCGGAAATCAAATTAAAATTTCAGTCAATAATTGCGAGGAAACAAAAATTCTCAACACAACACAAACTAACCTTTCTTCAGTTCAGTAAAAACAAAGGTTCTTCATTTTAAAAAAAAAAATTCCTATAAAAGATTAGAAAGAATACTTAATTTAGCTGTGAATACTGATTAGAAAAATTAGTAGTGAACTAAAAGTATCATATCACATGTTATATGTGGGAGGGTAGTTTCATATCTTCATTTGTGTACGAGATAAAAAAAATTTACGAGTGAGGCTATTTAAAATCATCATTTTACTTATTAATTTCTCAATAAAATCATCATTAAAATTTAAATATTAAATTTTAATTTAAATATTAGATTTGTACTCTATAAACTCTAGAAAATCTCAAAAATAGCCACAATTAATTTTTTTTTTATTTTTTTTGCCCATTATTAACTTCTCTATCGCTACAACGTTAATCTCTTTATTCTCTCTAAAACAACTAATTCCTTTTCTAAGTTTTTTTCAATTAATTGACAAGAGATTGAATCGAAAAAATGGGCCATCTTCTTAAAACCAAGGACAAATTTATATTTTTTTAATCTCCCATTCATGCCTTCATAATATTATGTATGGCTTTACCAAAAGAATTTACTTTTTAAATTAGAGAATTAGAATTTAAGATGAGAATAATTGATGATGTTTATTTGTAGGCAGAGGTAAGAATGATAATGAAACATATAAGACTCACATGTTTTTTAGATTAAGGAATGACAACTTAATTCTGTCAAGAATTTCATAATTTTATTATCATTATTATTATTTTTATTAACAATAATTAATTTTAATAATAATAATAATCATAACTATTATAATAAATAATAATAATTCATTGTAATTTTAAAATAAAAGTAAACACGTTATTAATAATAATAATATACGTCAATCCAATTAGGGACCGTAAATATAAAAAAAACGTCTTTATGGTCATATAGGGGAGGGGAATAACACGGCATGTGGGAAACCCAACAGGAGTAATTCTTGTTTGATTTCGTCTGTTGATTACCGGAACATGATGTTTATTTTAAGAAGAAGAGAAGCAAAGAGAGCAACATCAAGTTCTTTCTCAAACAAAAACTGAAGTGATAATCATAGTTTGTTTGTTTTGGGAACTCTTCTGTTCTGTACATTAATAAGTCTCGAGATGCCGTCAGTGGCTGAAGGCGAAGTGAGTAACTCCACTCACAACCCCAAGCTTCACTCCAAACCCTTCTTCAATGATTCCTCTTCCAGGTGACGGTGTTTCTCTTCTCTTCTCTTCTCGCTGCTTGATTTCATTAAATCTTTGGCACTCAGTTTTAATCAGGCTTAGCCTAGTGAATGCTAATGTAGAAAAGAAGAAAAATAATAAACTACGATTTATTTTTTCCTAATTCTCGTTGTGGTCAACCGAGAAACAGACAAGTTGCTGATTGATTGTGTGATTATTGAATGCATTGCAGGAGGCAAAAAATTCTTCAACAGAGAAAATCCCTGCCAATTGCTTCAGGTAGTGATTGATTTTTGTTATATTTGTATATTAATGTGCTTATTAACTGTTTCTTTTCTTTTCTTTTTTTTCCTATTAAAATTAACTTTTAGTTGAGAAACGACTTGTGGAGGAGGTCCGTAAAAATGATATTTTGATTATAGTTGGTGAAACCGGAAGTGGAAAAACAACTCGTAAGTTCTTTGGTACTCTTTAAAATTTGTTGAAGTGGGTCTCATTCATACTTACCAATTAGAGAATGGTTAAGTTGAATGTTTCTTATGCTTTGATGCAGAATTGCCTCAGTTTCTGTTTCATGCGGGATTTTGTCGCGATGGTAAACTTATTGGAGTAACACAACCTAGGCGGGTTGCGGCTGTCACTGTCGCTAAGCGGGTAGCAGAGGAATCTGGTGTTGAGTTGGGCCAACGAGTTGGCTATTCCATTAGATTTGATGATAGGACTTCCACTTCAACAAGGATCAAGTACATGACTGATGGGCTTCTATTAAGGTAAAATAATAATAATAATAATAATAACAATAATAAAGTATGCGCATTTTCTATGACATGATGTTGTATATTGGAGTGAAAATTTTGCAAAAATTCTTATGTTGGAGGATTGTGCGAGTCAACTTTTTTTAATGCACGTGCTGTTTTTTGCTGTGCGAGAGTATGTTAAAATTTTAGTACATTATATGGACTTAGAGGGCATAAAGAATTCTGGAACATCATAAGATGTGTTTCATGCTGATGAGAAATACTGACTTCTGAGAATCAAATAAGGGCCTTGACAGACATATCTCAGACAAAATGATGAGGACCAAGTGAAAGTTAGACCTGTCAAAAACTACATCCTGGACTTTTATCATTTGTGAACTAATGCAAATCTTTTTTAACCTTTTAGGGAAGCATTACTTGATCCATATCTCTCTCGGTATTCTGCCATCATTGTTGATGAAGCTCATGAGAGAACTGTCCATACTGATGTATTGCTGGGCTTGCTGAAAAAGGTACAAAATGCAAGGTCAAAATCTGCAGATGGCCACTCTAATGGCAATAACAATAATGAAAACAGTGACATGATACTGGACAGAGGAAATGACACAAATGGCATCAATACTTTGAAGCAATGCCAAGGACGAAAATTTGCTCCTTTAAAGTTAATCATCATGTCTGCAAGCTTGGATGCTCGTGGTTTCTCAGAATACTTTGGTTGTGCTAAGGCCGTTCATGTCCAAGGGAGGCAGTTTCCCGTTGAAATACTTTATACACTCTATCCAGAACCTGATTATTTAGATGCAACCTTAATTACCATATTCCAGGTTATTATTTTACTGCTTTCTTCCTGTGACTCTATCAACCTAACCTCAGTTTTCAAGTTGTTTTTACTGGTAGAGTTGAAGTTGGTTTATCTAAGAATATATTTCATTTGCCTTGAGCTTTTGAGATACTGATGCTTGCAAGTGCTAAATGTCAGTATTGGTATGCAACGCTAAATTGTATGTGAATTATAAGTCCATATATATTCTCTGGCTTCAGTTTATGTTTATGTGCTTTCGTAAGCTGTGTGTCTGTCAATTTTATTAAATTCTATTTCCTCCTAAATTTTTGGCATCTGCGTTGTCCTTTTCTCAGTTGGAATGGAATTATGTTGGGTTTGAGTGTGTCTATTCAATTAGCCCATTTTCCTTGCATTATGGATTCTATTGGGAGTTCATTGTACGGCATCTTACATGTTTGATATATATATATTTTTTTCTCAGGTTCATTTGGACGAGGCCCCTGGTGATATACTTGTCTTTTTGACGGGGCAAGAGGAGATTGAATCCGTTGAAAGACTTGTCCAAGAGCGGCTTCTGCAGTTACCTGAAGCCAGTCGAAAACTGGTAACTGTTCCTATATTCTCATCTCTCCCATCAGAACAACAAATGCGAGTTTTTGCACCTGCTGCGGCTGGTTTTCGTAAGGTAACTGTTGGCGCACTTACTTCTCTACAACATATGAATTCCTAGCATTTAGATGCTGTAACTGTTGATGTGATAGATGTCCATACTTTGCTGAATTAGGGAACTGGACAACTAAAATGAGAATGGAATTGGACAAAGCGTTCCCATTTACCTGATATTCTGGAATTTTGGACACTTGTTATTTAGATGATGAAAGTTGGGGCCTAATCTCCCTGGTAGGGTCCAGTGTTCATATTAAATTAGGATCACCTCTCTATGACTAATGCAAGCGGGCCCTGTTTATGAGCCGAAACAGGTATCAGACACATGCAATTAATTACAGCGTTGAAAAAGTGCCCAACTAATGCAAGCGGACAAAGTGTTGAAAAAGTGCCCAACTAATTATCAGACACATCCAATATCCCGAGAACTGTTCAAACTATCATCAGTTTGAAGAACTGTAAAACAACTATTGAGTTTGCATCTACCTCTCTTAGGTTTCTTGAGTTTCAATTAAAGAAATTTAGATATTGGAAATCACCATCATAGCACTATTTTCATTGCGCCTCTGGTAATTGTGACAACCTAATAATCTGCCACTGTAATGAAAATTTTGTTATCACAATCACGACTTAAGATTACCACTGTTACCACAATGGGATCATTGCCACAGTATGGACCTTTTGTAATGGTTGCTGGCAGTATCTCTGCTTTTTGCTATATTATGTTGGTCCATCACCAACGCTGCCTCCCCCTATGGTTTCTCAATCTCTGCTTCTGCTTCTTTCCTTTTTTTAAGTACAATCTCAGTTTAGCTCTTGGGTAGGTTACTCTTATGCATATCAAGATGCTTTGATTTCAGTTTTTTATTGCTTCATACAAAGTGGTATATACTTGAAAACTATTGAGAAAAATTTGTTTAACTTATCATTTATTAACCATGTTTAAGACTTCTTTCTAGGTTATATTGGCGACAAATATTGCTGAAACATCAGTGACCATACCTGGAATCAAGTATGTCATAGATCCTGGATTTGTGAAAGCTCGTTCCTATGATCCGGTCAAAGGGATGGAATCATTGATTGTTGTTCCAATCTCAAAAGCACAGGCTCTTCAAAGAAGGTAAGCGTAGCATTATCAAATGTTGCCCAAGAAGATTTGATGTAAACTTTTTAAAAAGCTTACAGATTGGGACAAGCTAGGGCCATTTTTGGGCTTTCGTGTCTAATATGTCTACCACTCTAGTTAAGTAATGAAGTTCCTTGTTCAAGTAGTTTAATTATTTTCTTTTATTTTGACTTTGCTGATTCTCTTTACCTATGACACAAATTTCTGGCTTTGCCTGTCAGTTTGTAGCCCTGTGTTTATTTAAGACCATGTTAATGGATGATAATCCAGAATGATTATTGATCTCTTATTGCAGTGGGCGTGCAGGGCGTGAAGGACCAGGGAAGTGTTTCCGTCTGTACCCTGAGAATGAGTTTGATAAACTTGAGGATTCAACAAAACCAGAGATCAAACGCTGCAACCTCTCAAATGTCATTTTGCAGCTCAAAGCCCTGGGTGTTGACGATATCATTGGGTTTGACTTCATGGAAAAACCATCAAGGTGAACAAAATATTCATCATATTTAGTCTTCTATTGTTTTAGTTCAATTTTGTCATTTTTTTTTAATCTATTACCAATTCAAGAGCAAGAAACGTGCCTGAAAGTGTGTTATTACACATTTGGACAGGGCATCAATTATCAAATCACTGGAACAGTTGTTTTTGCTAGGTGCTTTAACGGATGATTGTAAGCTGTCTGATCCAGTTGGGCATCAAATGGCTCGGCTCCCCTTAGACCCTATTTATTCCAAAGCTCTAATTGTAGCTGGTCAGTTCAACTGCTTGGAAGAGATGCTGATAACTGTTGCAATGCTCTCAGTGGAATCTATCTTTTTTGCTCCCCGGGAGAAGTTAGAAGAGGTCTGTTCTAATTCTAACCATTCATATTTGTTTTGTAGAGTAGTCAGGCAATGGAATTACTCAGCAAGTTGTTTTACGAAATATCATGTCTACGATGATAAGTTTTGCAACCAAAGGACTCTGGTTCATTTTGGCCAAGAAATCAGGTTTGATAGGCTTAGAAACTTTAGCATGACAGGAGAGCAACATCCTGTGAATGAATTTGAATACTAGTTCAGCATCTTGGTCGGTTATGGAAGTATGAGTTTTTGTGATTATAGGAACAGAAAGCTTGGAGATGAAGTTGTCTTGGCTACTTGTTTGATGTAGGAATTTTTGTTCTCGTGATGTTTCATTTGTTTCTGCCTGTCACTTTTTTCTTATCATAGAGAGCTTAACTTTCTTTCTTTGATGAATGTGGATCATCCTTTGTGTTTCAGTTATTTATTTATTGTTGTGTGAGGACTGTGCTCTTTTTCTTCCTTGTTAATACCCCCTGTGAAAATGCCACAACTTATCCTGTTTGTTCAGGCAAGAAATGCAATGAAATCTTTTGCAAGTCCAGATGGAGATCACCTCACTTTGATTAATGTATATCGAGCATCTGATGAGTTCTTGGAGAAGAGAAAGATGGAAATTAGTAAGGAAAAAACTGAAAAAATTCTGAGAAAATGGTGCAAGGATAATTTTATTAATAGCCGTTCTCTGAGGCATGCTCAGGACATCCACAGGTATCATTCTCTTTTTTGCATCCTCAAGATATATATGAATGCAATAAATGCATTCTTAACTTTGCTGGGTTCTTTGGTAGTCAAATTCGAGGACATGTTGAACAAATGGGTTTTCGTATATCTTCTTGTGGAGAAGACATGATTATGTTCCGCAGATGTCTTGCTGCTTCCTTTTTCCTCAATGCAGCTTTGAAGCAGCCCGAGGGGACATACAGGTAATGATTTTATCATTAAATGCATTTTGAAATTCCTTTGGGAGATCCTTTGAGATTGTGTTCTGTAGTTGTTTATACTCATTCTGAAGAACAACCTTTATCAATGATAAGGATGTTCCAACGAAATTTCTAATTCTATCCTCTTAAACTTGTAAAATGCTTGTTAACTATTTTGATTTCCTTCAGTTACCCTACAATAACTCCTCTCATCTACACAACCAATTGGCAGGGCTTTGGCAGGTGGTCAGGTGGTGCAGATTCATCCTTCTTCTGTCTTATTTCGAGCAAAACCAGAGTGCATAGTATTCAATGAACTGATCCAAACTAATCACAAATATATCCGGAACATAACTAGAATTGACTACTTATGGTTGACTGAATTGGCTCCTCAATATTATACCATGCAGAATTAAAATATTCAATTACAAACAGTAACAGGTAATATGTTTTACTGAATTTTTTCATTTACAATTAATCATGCTGTGAATGGTCTTAATAAACTTGATAGTGAGTGTCATCACCCACCCCTTTGGTTTCTTTGATAGTGCTTTGGATGCTAATTTCAAGAGTATAAGATGAGTGCTACTTGTTTTTTTTTTTTCTGAGAAGTTTATATGGAGAATATCATGCATGAGTTTGTTCTTATTCAATCTGCATGAATTTGTAACCTAAACATGGGTGGTAGTTGGTTAATCAACTGGTAAAATCTTTTGGGGTGGTACATGATGTCTAGCGTTTGAATTCTACTCACACCCGATTGGAGAGGCAAGAGGGGTTTGGTTTACATTTATGGAATATTTTAAAGAGAATATTTTTATCTTTTAAGATTTGGCCCAAATGATATAGTTAGAAGGTTAACCGAATGTCTTTTTATCAGTATACATATGGGCGTGGCTGAGGTACTTAAATTGTTAGCCCCAGAAGGTTTATATTATTACTAGTTGCACACGGTTATTACTAGTTGCATCAAGCTTAATCACATTTTGAATGGAACTAACCAATTTTGGGAGTTCACTCGTCTGCTTGGTTGAAGCCTTGATTTTGGTTTGTTAATATTTATCACAAACTGCAAATTCTTGACTTTTAAACTGTGATGCTGCAGCTTGATGTCTCAATTCTATCTCGCATCATCGAAATGGGAGCAAGTAGATCAAAATTCTTTCACTGATTTACATTGCTGGTTGTTGGGAGCAAGTAAATGTTTCTGCTGGAAACTATTGGGAAGTCAAAACTTGATGTTAAGATGCATTACTGGTCCTATTCTTTTGAAAATGTTGCTGAACAGGTGGCTGCAAAAGTTTGAGAAGCTTCGCTGCACTACAAACAAGCCTGGTTGTTGCCCATGATTTTACCATGAGCTACTTTGTGGCCTTCACAAGTTGGTTTGAAAAATCTGCATGTTTGGGTCAAGAATCAGGATGTATGAAGAATTGAGAAATGACACATCACGGATTTGTGCATAGTTACGGCTGCCTATTTTGAAGCGCTGTTCAAGAATAAGTTTTACTGCTTATATTAGTGTTATGTTAGGAGTGAACGTGTGAAACCCTTTCAATTTTGGTTGCATTTATTTGAATTAGTTTTCATGTTTTCTGACTATGCTGAGCTTTCAATGGTGGCCAGTGATGTCAATGCATCATTTTCAACCAGTACAGAAATATTTTCAGCTGAAGACAGCCAATTGTATTTTGTACTCTTTGCACTCAGTAATATAATTTCAGGATAACTTTCTAATTTTTCTGCCTTTTAGTCAATTATAAGTTGCGCGTTTGTTTGATTGTCAAACAAGAAAATTCACAGTAGAATTTCAAAATAAAATATTCATGCACACGCTTACAAGGCAGTGGATACCGGAAAGGTCTCTCTTGCTACAATTTTTATCTTCCAAAAGTACCTATTTATTTTTCACTCGCCGCTCTTGTCTAAGCTCGAGTTCTTTAAATTCTCTCTAACAACTTGTAAAGAAGGCGTAGGATCTTTTTCATATGTAAGTTGAGAGTACACAAAATTACTACAAATATTCATCCATCAAAATTCAAAAGCGATTGATATTAATTCTGTTGTATTAATGCATGCAGCTGACTAAATGGGAAATGCAGTCGGATGTGTCTCTGCTGGCGTGAAGGCGCCCAAAAAAGCCTCAAGCTATGCATTTAACCCTTTCCCTTTATTCAGTTCTTTCCATGGACGTCCGAGAAATGCTTTACAATCTTCTAGTTCTTCTTCGAGGAACAAAAAGCAGAAAAGAGAGAGGATTCAAGTTGATGAAGGCTCCGTCATAACATCCGAACAAGCTCTCCCCGCAGCTGCTCTTCCGTTTCACAGTGACCAAACGAGTAGCTCTATCCCTTTTAGCAGATCAACTTCTGTCGTGCATCCTTCTCTGGGTTCAAAGAAGCAGAGTTTCCAAAGAAGCTCAAGTGCTAGGCGACGCTCCAATAATGATCCTTTAATAATAAGATCTCATCAACTTGTTAACCAGGTTTGATTTCTTTTCAAAGTACATATAGTCATAGCAATAATGTTAATTCATCACGTCTTTTTTTTTTTTTTAATTTTTTAACCATGAATGATGTTCCGGGGCACATTACATGCTAATATAATTCAATGTCGATTTTGGTCGAATGAGTATTCATGCATGCATAATCATACATGCTTCTTATCATTTGCTGCTGGTTTCGTTGTACTACTTATTACAAATAGCACTGCTCTTGTTTTTTTATTTAACTGGGAGGTCTAGCAGAAGATTTGTTTAATTATTTGACTTGAGGATACAATTTTGTCTACTTATTAGACACTTACAATTGTCAAGTTATAATTTTGGGGTGGAGCTTCAACAGGAAGTGTCATCAATTTTTGTGGTTGTATCATTTTATGATAAGAGCTCACTCCGAAGAACTACAAGGTTGTTGGTGTTCGCCTCTTTTCCCCAGCCATGAATTTTCTTTCTATTTTCTGTGTTATCTCTATTTGACTGAGTTGCTCAGATTGTTGATTTTTCATATCGACCTGCTCTGGTAGGAACCTGATGGCCTCGTAGGCACTGAACAGGTTGCTTTAGAGGAAATAACATTTTATTCATGCTATCATGCCAAAATTAGATCATCATATTCAAACTTTCACGCATGCCCTAGTCTCCCCATTTTTCTAAAAAGAAGAAAGAATGAAAAAAAAACAAAGTTATTAAATCACAGTTATGAACTGGTCAAGTTGAAGCATTCAATTTGACAATTAAACCAATCGGGTGGAAATGTAATTTTTGAATGAATGCAATTATTAATCAAGCATTGGAAACGATTTTGGTGTTATGATTAAGTCTTACGTTTATTTAGTGGTAAACTGGTTGAAAAGCATCTATAGAAGCAGCATAATGCTCGTTAACTTACTGTTCTAATGGAATTAACTGCATATAAACAATTAAAGACGGACCATGTTTCTAGAAAATTGAATTAATTGGATGGACATGCTACACCATGACTTGGAAAGAGAACTAATGCATGCAAATTATTTCGGAATGTTTGATTAATTACGTTGATGCTACCAGCTGCTAACGCATCACTCTCAGCTTCTCGATTTTGAATTTATGCAATTAATTTTCTTGCTTAGGAACCGAAGATTGAGAGTCCAGAAACGAGCCATTTTGTCTTGGTTCATGGCGGTGGTTTTGGTGCCTGGTGTTGGTACAAAACAATGACACTTTTGAAAGAAAGTGGGTTTAAAGTTGATGCAGTTGACTTAACAGGTTCTGGAGTAAGTTCATGTGATACAAACAGCATTACAAGTCTTGAGCAATATGTCAAGCCTCTAATTGATACTTTCAACGAGCTAGGAAATGAGGAGAAGGTTTGATTTCTGTTTCTCTTTCGCTTTCTCCTCAAAGTGGCGACGTTAAAACTTCGTAATTAATCTCCAGCAAGAATGCAGGTGATTTTGGTTGGGCATGATTTTGGTGGTGCTTGTATCTCATATGTGATGGAGTTGTTTCCATCTAAAGTTGCAAAAGCTGTTTTTATTGCCGCAACAATGTTGACTAGTGGCCAGAGTGCTCTCGATACGATCTCCCAGCAGGTAAATTTGCGCTGTAAATCGACATTTTACTTTCTGATGAAAGAAGGCATTGATCTTTAATTGATCTGCAATTGTGAGAAATGGATCCTCTGCCCTGTGTGAGCAGTAGTGAGCTTGCAATAGCCTAGATGAATCCTGCACCAAGAATAAAATTCCGCTTAGTTTACTTGAATGTTAAGTAAACCCTTTGTGCTTATCTCAGATGGGCTCAAATGATCTGATGCAGCAAGCTCAGATATTTTTGTACGCCAATGGGAAGCAAAACCCTCCGACTTCAATTGATCTGGACAGAACATTATTGAGAGACTTGCTGTTTAATCGAAGTGCAGCTAAGGTGAATGTTCATTACCAGCTAGTTAAGAGACTTGTTGCTTCATCCTACTTGAATTAACAGTCTCTAACTTGCTGGTTTCTTTATTATCCAGGATGTCGAATTGGCATTAATATCAATGAGACCGATCCCATTTGCACCAGTTTTAGAGAAACTCTCCGTTTCTGACGACAACTATGGCTCCGTTCCCCGGTTTTATATAAAAACTCTCCAGGACTGTGCCATTCCTGTCTCTGTGCAAGAGGCCATGATAAATTCAAATCCCCCGGAGCTCGTTTTCGAGATTAAAGGCTCCGATCACGCACCTTTTTTCTCAAAGCCACGAGCCTTACACAGGATATTAGTAGAGATATCAAAGATTACCCACCGTTAAGCAAGTCCGAATTCTCTTTACAAGAGATCTTATTGACATGTTCCAAATGCTGGACACAAAATGATGAGCAACAATATTCAATTAATCAGCACCATCATTGGTGTGTGTATGAATCTTTTCAGTTAAGTCGTTATTTTATTTTAATGTAGGTTAATACGTGCATTGTGTAAAATTTCTAAACAATTGTTTAGGGGGAAGACAAAAAAAGAAGAAGAAGAAGAAGAAGAAATTGGCTTTAGCAAAAAGTGGTAGGTGAGCTTTCAACAAGAAAAATATAACCTACCTAACAATGAGGGATTGACAAGACTTGCCACCTAAGTTGGGGCGAAATGACAACACTCTGATGTGCGAAGATTGTTAGCTGGTCCTAAGTTGATTCGATTGTTCCTTTCACTACTCTTTCATTGAAACAGACACCTCAGATTTTATGGCCGTTCTTTGGCTTTTATAGCACCTTTTGCCCTATTCCGATAAGCATTATAGTGCGGAGATTGTCAATTTTTGTTTCTTACAATTAATATATATCACTTATCTTCATCGTAATATTTAAAAAAATTTATTGTATAAAAAGTTTTAAAAAAAGAGATGAATAAGTTTTTCGTTTGATAATTTATCTCAAATCTCAATAATATAACATATAAATTTATTATAAAAATATATTTAAAAATAATTAAAAATATTTTATGATTACTTTTTTAATTCACACCTAAATATATTTTCTTAATACTTAAATTTTTTATTTTAATTTTCATTCATATGTTTTATTTGATTTAAAATAAATATAAATAAAAGTATATATAAAAAACAAAGATAATATTATAAAATTATATTCTCGAAAAAATTATTAGTTATTATATATTTTAATTTCACTATAAGAAAAAGTGGTAATCTCTCCATATGGTGGTGTTTGTAATGATTTCCTTTTGTCTTCGTTAAGCATATGTCTTTATGTCAAAATCAAACAAGAATGGCAACCAATCAACCAATAGAAAGCAATATTAGTAGAGGATATAGTGATTATCCGCTAAAGATATTAAACATATGGATTCCCCTTAGGTGCAACAGTGGCACGGTGCCACTGTTGCACCTAGCCGTTAGATGCAGTTGGATGTCAGTGGATCCCACCAATCTAACTGCATCCAACGGTTAGGTGCAACTGTGGCACGATGCCACTGTTGCACCGTAGCCTGATCCTAAACATATATCTTTATGTCAAAATCAGACAAAAATGGTAACCAATCAACCAATAGAAAGCAAATTTGGTGATGTAGTATCGGAAGATATTGTCTTATTTTATTTTATTAATGATTTTTTATTTTATTTTATCCTTTAAGAGGGTTTTCTAACCATAAATGTCAATAGATCTTGCATCTTTTCAATTGTCAAACAAATTTGTAATTCTTTGACCACAAATCATTTATATTTTATAAAGCATAATTTAATTTTAAAAATCTGAGTATCGTTAGTTTAAAAAAAAAAAAAAAAAAGAAATGTTAATATATAAAGATGTCATCTTAATAGGCAACGAGAACAGTGAGGTTACCGCATATTCTAACTAATCTAATATATATTTTCATGCACGTGAAATGGCAGCCAGCTTATCCACCGCTTACAACGTAAGCTACCCTTTCCACTCCCGTTTTTGCTTTTTCCAATTATTGACTGTTGTCTGATCACCGCCGAAAACAAAGGTGTAAATAACATTTGGGTCCCTAAACTTCAAAACCTCACAAGTAAAGGAGATACAAAGTTTTTTGAACAAGTCCATGCAATGTTGTTAATTTTTGTTCTAAGATTATGTATAGAGGAGTGTAAGGGTGGACACTAATTGGTTCGATTCAGTTTTTTTCTAAGAATCAAACCGAACAATAATGATCGTTCAAGAAGTCATGAATTGAACCAAAATTTAGTTCGATTTTTAAGTATGGTTTGGTTCTACCTGATTCGAATATTTATCTTTTATATTAGTCAAATTTTAATATTTTTTCACTTAAATTTGATTATTTTTTAGCCCAACTCAATTATATTCACTAATCATTCATATTTTATGAAAAAAAATTAATAATATATAAATTATTTTTAAAAAAATTTTAACGCTGAGTTGATCAGTTTCTAGTTCAATTCAAACAAAAAATCAATTGGTTTACATTTTTTGAATTATTCAGTTTTTACAAATCGAACTAACATATTTCGATTTTATTTAGTTTGGTTCAGGAAAAACCGAATTGAGCGCCCTCCCATAATAGTCAAAGATTAAACAACTCCCCATCCATAGACCCCAAATTAACCTTAATTATCTTCCTACCTACATTTTGAAGTTGGATTGGATTTGATTAAATTAGATTGGACTATAGCGGATTATAAATACTAATTTTTTATTAATTTGGTATAATATCGAATAGGTCTGTATTAAATTAAATTAAATGAAGCTAAAATAACTATTTTAATACTATGTTATTTCTTAAATTATATTACTAATCATTGAATTATTTTAATATTTAATATTATCGTAAATAAATATTTGAATAATTTTTAATGTTTAAATTGCACAGTAGTTAAAATAAATTATTGAATTAAAATTTTTATATTTAATCTTAAATTAATTACAAGTTAAAAATAATTTATTGAATAAAATTTTGATATTAGTAGAAAATTTGGATTATTCTAAAATATTTAATCCTACCTAAACCCATGTGAAAACGAGGACTATTAATCTCATAATTTTTGGACTAAAATATAAACTAATTAATTAAACTTGACTGCCAAGCATGATTTTATTCTTCATATTACATTAATCCCACACTTTATCCAACATCGAAATATAGATTTAACTTATGATCAACTGTATTTGTTTTTTTTAAGAACAATTAGATCTTTAAAAATTAGTTATCTAAGAACCTATTTATTTTCAATATTTTAAAAATATAATCGTTAACTAATTACTTAACAATTTTTTATGTTCTCCCAAAAAAAAAGGAAACAATTGATTTGGCTTTTCACAATAAAAACATGAAAATAGAGTCAACATTCTGAATGTTGCTCGCATAGCTACCAAACCTTTTGAAAGAGATTATTTAATATTTAATATATGTGGGGTGCACACTGCAGAATAATTATAATTTATATTTACAAAAAAGCAGTAGAATGCTATGGAAATTGGAAAGAACCTGATAAGAAAATAATACAAAATTTGCTGTACTTCATGATTGTATAAAATAACAGGGAGCCGGAAGTTAAAAAAATGACAAAAGATCTGGAAGAACCAAAAATAAAAATAAAAAAATTGGCGGAAATATCACATGGATTTAAATTAAAATCAGAAATTAAAAAAAAAAAAAAAAAAAAACAAGAGCAGCCAACGCATAACATAACAGTGACCGTCTAAGCACTTGGTATAAAATAAAACGCACGGATATCGCTTTCGGCCACTCCTGCTTCCGCTTTACACACTTCTCACACTCCAGATCTGATCCAAATCAATCCCAACTAGTAAGGTAATCCTTTCTTCTTCTTCTTCTCCAATTTTTTTTTTTTTTTGCCTCTTTTTCATTTTCCCGCTTCTTTATTATTACTGTTATGTACCTTCAAGATCTGTTAGTTCATCTCCAACTGTTACTCCCCCACCCCCCCGGGGGCTTTGGCACAGTTTGATTGGTTTTAACATTTGATATAAGAATTTATGTATAAGATATATATATATATATATATATATATATATATATTTTCAATTATGTGGGCGTCGATAAACTTTCAATGTGAAGGTTTTACTTGGGCTTGTTTGCTTTAACCTGAAGTGTGTCAATGTGTAATTTGATGTTTAGGTTTAATGAAAAGAACTGGAAGGCAAGAAAAGAATAAGGAAATAATTAATTCTGTTGATCAATAGTATGGAAGAAAAAGATGGTTGTAAAGCATTCAAAGATTTTGATAATTTTGGGCCCTTAATTATGTGATGATTTTAGGGGCAATTTCTCTCTCTTGAACTTGAGGCGGAAACCTACACTCTTATGATAACATATCTAATCTGATTCGATGGGAATGTTTTTTAGGAGTTAAAAATTTATTATGTTTTGCTGATCGTGTTTGATCTGGCTTTCTGGATTGAGCTCTATTTTGATTCTACTGTCTGTCTTCTTGAATTTTCTTGGAAGACAGGGTGTGGGGCTTTTGGTCTTAGAAGTTGGTGAGAATGGGTCGTGGAGTTAGCAGTGGTGGGGGGCAGAGTTCATTGGGCTATCTGTTCAGCGATGGAGAGGCTCCAAAACCAGCTGCAAAAGAAGGGCAGGCTCAAAACAACGCTCCTACCCAGAAGCCTGCTCCTGCTGCTCACCCAGTAGATATTACCAAGCAGCTTCCTGCTGGTATCAACAGTACTTCAATGAACAACTATATGCGGGCAGATGGTCAGAACACTGGCAACTTCATTACGGTATGATTCCTATTCCAATAGCTTTGTTTGCATATTCTGTGATGCTTGTAATGCATCAGTGTGTGATTTTTTTAACTTGTTTGTTTGTTCTGAACATTCTAAAGGAATGGTTTTGTCTCTCTTGGGAAATTAATAAAATTGTTCTTCAGGAATAGTTTGTTCTATAGAGAGAACAGCAACCATCATTCTGTGTGAGGCATAAAAATTGTAGTCCACAATATTTTGATGCTTCGGTCTTGGGTAGTTCAAAAGACTTTTGTTTTCACTACGTTTGTGTTTTGGGGATTTGAACTGTAAAAGAACTTCTATTCTTGTTTCAGATTTCCTATTGAAGTTAGATCTTTGTTTTAAAATTTTTGTGAAGTGAGACTATTGCCGGAAATTGTTAACCATTTTGTAAATCAAATGTCTTGCTATGGTTCTAGGAAATGTAGTAGGCCCAACTAACTGCGGTGTACATCAAGACTTAAAAATGCAGCTGGTACATGTTGCATGCTTTTATGAAGTAATGAGGAATAATTTGCTTCGTGTCACATACAGAGTCAAGAAATGAGTATCTGAGCCCCTATTAGTTGGTTTCAAATAATCAATTCACTTGCGCATGAACCACTTGCGTTCATTCCCCTCCACCATTAGCATGATTTTCTTGTTAGACATTGTGCAACTTGAATTTAGTTCAAATTGTTTTTACATGATGGTTGTATCTGTCATTTAGTTTCAATAAGCCTTAAATGTCTTGGGCCTCTTAACTATGTAAAATCCAAAACTAAGTTTCCCAAAAGTATGCATTATTCTGTGAGTCTATTTAGATTGCGTAAGCTTGTTTTAACTGTCTGTTGAACGGCTAAATTTATCATTGTGATGACAGTCTCTCTGCGTTTTTTTTTTTTTTTGCAGGATCGGCCTTCAACCAAGGTCCATGCTGCCCCCGGTGGTGGATCTTCACTAGGTTACCTCTTTGGTGGTGGCAGCAACTGAGATGTGCCTCCCTATCTCCATATGAAGTATTGTTGTGATTTTTGTGAAAATGTAATTTGGATGAGGCAATGCACTCATCGTTTACATAAACAATTCAACTCGTTTGATGTTGTGATGTAATATAAAGATGGTGTGGTTGTCTGCTTAATTCAATCAAGAATATTGTTATGCATAAACTTTTGTTACAAGACGCAATTGCAATCAAAAAGTGAAGTTTTATATTTGTAATGCAAACTGTTCACTTGTCTTTTGTGCAGATAAATATTAGTTTTCTTCCTTTATTGCTTTTGTTCAAATTTTTCCCGAAGTTTATGTTCCAAATCTTCTTTCGAATGATATAAAGGGGAACAAGCTCATATATCCCTGCACCCCCGGCCCCCGGCCGACCAATCTCAATCTCAATAAAACGGGAGTATATAGCTTTTCCCCGAACCTTTTCTCCATTTACAAGTATACATGGGTCTGCAAACCATATTACAATCTAAAGTTCAAGATATTTTTTCTAAATGGCTTTGTCAAGCTCACAAGTCCGCCTAATTGGCGGCGCACATTATAGTGCAATAACTTGTACTAATCAATGGTACAATTTCACTTGGGGAGTATTAACTCTTCATTGATTTATACAAATGTTCCAGTAGTTTGAGCTGTATCCCAACCAAACAAAAACAGTTCCGACAACAAAAATTCTCTGACATCACAGGGTATACATTGACTTAAATAGGGTCATACAGGAGCAGCAGGAGCAGGGACTATTCCCCATTTCTTTCGAAGATCCTCCAAATCCTCGTGAAAGTGCTGCTCGTAATACACACACATGAGATCTGTGGACCGCATGCCAGCCCGGATGGCCCATGGAAAGTAGTGTTGGAAGAACAGTTTCCTTTGCTTCTCACTAAATCTGGCAGAGCCCCCTATAACTGATAAGAAGCACATTGGAAGGTACATTTGCTGGAACTCTATTACTTTTAGAGCAGACTCACCAATCAAGTTGGTGGGAAGACCAAAAAGGGTGTGCCAGAAGTCGTGCACCTCACGAGCCCGCATGGCCACATATGCTAGTTCATCTGTGTCCATGAACCGCACTGGTGGGCGATCATCTGGAGAGAAGTTCCTGGATCCCATAAAACTTGCATAGGCAGCACCAAATGTGTTTGGTGGTAGATCCCACGCATGGCCTACTTTTTCATATATAACCCGTGGTCGCTCCAACAGTACTGCCTATACCCCGGAAAAAAAAAAAAAGCAATGCATTAAATAATTACAAGGTTGACAATTAACTTTAAAATACACTTGAAGATAGTGACAACAAAAAGGACAAATCATAGCTGGCCAACATAGACACATTACAAAGATGTGGAGAGCTCAAACTTTCTATCACTGGCAGAAGTAGAAAAAGAGTTTCATAGTGCCAAATTATTAGATTTCAAATATTCCTGTTTCGTTGATTATTACAGTATGTGTTAAGAGTCATAAGCATAATGCAACTAAGTTGTCCCTGAGCCACACTGTTGTTTACAATCAAGCTGCATATAGTCCCAAAAAATTATCAAGGCATGGCATAATATCAAGACCAGAAAAAATTATTGAGAAAAATTCATACATAGGATGAGACTAACTGAAACAACCTCTGGAAACTGATCCAGATGATAATATGATAATTATCAAAGAATCCCAATTCACTTAAACAGGCTCCATATATATGAAGTATATTGCAATAAAACATTCAAAGTTGCATCTGATATTGCATCTGATATATTCCACAGATTCGCATGTACAGATCCTCAACCAGACGCCTAAAGAATTATTTACATTTCTCTCGACATTGCGTCCAAGACCAATAAGTCGAATCATTAGATTCTTGAGGGGAAAAAAAATTAATTACAAAAGTTGTTTGACATGTTGTTTAAGAAGCTTCACCGTATGAAACATTTTTGCTATATTTACAAACTTCATCCATGATGACTTAAAGACTTAAGAGACCAAAAAGATTGTGACTTATTATTGAGAAAAAGGAAATCCTCTGATCAAAAGATTTCTTGCAGTTATTTCTACACAGAATTAGTTAAACTCGAGATTGCTAGGTTATTGAACTAGATCGATATACCATTCCTCCAAAAAATCGTAAAAATCTTTACTTCATGTTTCAAAAAGATTGGAAACCAAGTCTCCATTTTAAGATAAACATACAGTTTTCCGCATAGAGTTTACTCATTCAAAATTCAGAATCTGCAATTCCTCTATGGACAATTTTTCATAACATACACGATGTCTAAGTGTTAAAACAGCAATAGCACAAAATAAATAATTAAAAAAAAAAAGGGCCAAACTCACAGGCACAAACCTAAGTACTATTGAATTCATTTGATCAAGCATAACAGAGTTAAAAGGTAAAGGAAGACTTACTCTGCCTTCAGGGCTCCTCTTCATTCTCTGAAGTACACTTTCAAAAGCAGGCCTGCCAGTGGTCTCTCCAAGAGCTGCTATTAGATCCGCTCTTCGTGGGTCTAGCAACGCACCAACTGCTGAACCAACAGCAACCGCTACCTGTTGCCACCCATTCAGCCGCACTCGCGCACCTTGTATCATTATATTAACCCCAAATCAAAACCTACACAATACCAGAACACCAAAAAAAAAAAGGAAAAAAAATTAAATAAAATAATAATAACACATTTCAGGATAGGGAAGGCAATGGAGTGAGTTCGGGTGGGGATCATGATCCCCAAATCCAAACTTGAAGCAATCCCAGAACCCGCCCCATGCCTGAAAAACTTTAATTGAGTCAGTTCGGAGATCTCCCTAATAATCCCCAAATGGAACTGGGACATTAATCATACAACACAAAGCACATCTATTAAAAAAAAAAAAAGAGGGAGAGAGAAAGAGAGATCAATCACAGTTTGAAAATTGATAATAATTTTATGGGAAAAAAGAATTATTATATAAAAAATTTAAATACTTCCAATAACAGTCCAAATTCAAAAGCTTTTTAGCTGGAAAATTTATCATTTCCCAGAGAAGTATATTGAGTCCAATTCCTCTAGAAACATAATTAGCAAAATCTAAGCTTATAATCATAATTAGGACCTGTAATCACTATAGTAACTATTGGAAGTGGCAATAATTATAGTAATTGTCAAAAATTTGGACGAAAAAGCATAACATATGGAAAATTTTCACACTTACAAAACCCATCAATTTTATTGCCAGCTTTTAGACCATTTAAGAAAACCGAAAGGGATAGCTAAACTTGATTTAATTTTTATATTTTAACTTTATTTACAGTGATTTTATGTGTTAAAATACTGCAATAAAAGGAAAAGCAATTACCTTCATCGAACGCAGCGACGGGTGCTTGAGCCCAGTGAGAAACGAGAACGCCGGTGAGAAAGGGTTAGCGTCTTGCGCCAAACGGGTAAAGCTTGGTCTTGACGGCGAAGCTGGGTATTTTGGCGTTCGACGCGACGGCCGGAAAGGGGAAGCTCCGTTGGAGGTGTCGTGTTGGAGAAAGGTGAGTTTGGGTTTTGGTGTCGCGTCGTTGTCGGCTGTGATTTTGAGAGAGGTGAGTTTGGATCTACGGTTTTAGTTTTACGATAGTGTGTTGAGTTTTTTTTTTTAATTATTTTGTTAAATTAAATAACTTTTAGTTGGGCGAATTTAAAACATATTTTATTTTGAAAAAGAAAAAAAATCTTGGATTTGGGTCCGGGTTCGGGTTTGGGGACATAAAATTCTCAAACTAAATCCGAAATATAATTGGGACTCGGGCGAAACTTTCTGGGAGTCCATGTGTCCAACTCAAATTTATCATGACGCGCGGGTACGAGCCCCCCGCTAAAACATTACCCAGGTAATTTTCAGGGACCTCCCCTGAGGTTTACCGTATTGACACATAGAGAGAATATATCCACATAATTACAACCACCTCTCCTCCGGTTAGTATCCGGTTTGTTTGACTGTTGAAATGACTAAATTACCCTTTCCACCAAAAGTAAAGTGAAATGAAAAAAAAAAAGAGTTGTACCCATGTTTACAAGTTACGACAACTAAAATGAATCATTTACTCACTTTATCATCATCAATGAGTTGAGATTTTAAATCTCTTCTTTACTTTACTGTAAAGCACCACGATCATTGTCGTGACTGCAAATTCAGTCATTCCCATTACGGTCACTGGATTCCTGAAAGTCAGAACCAAAACAACTGCGGCAAGAGCTGCCTTTGCATTGCCAAGCACCTGTAAAGTCAATGTACATGTATGCTTTTTGACCAAAAATTTGGTCAAAATAACCAAATAAGCAATGGTGGCATTCCCAAGTAACAAGTACACAATGAATCTGTCTTCTCAAGCTTTCTCAATTGTAATTGCGGCCACATGCCTTCAATGTAGAGGATAAATGGAAGAAAGATCGATGCAGCCATGAGTGCCATATAAACCAACAAATTCATAGAATTTATTTTTTCAGCCTTTGACGTTAACATGATTTGTTGAATAGCAGATTTCGAAGCACGCCTAGTTGTGGATCCAATACAAACCAAGAACCCAAGTAAATAAAATAGGGGCTCGCTGTTGCTAGCCAACACAATAACAAGCACAACTGGCATCAATGCACAGTAAACCTCGGCAAATTCTTTCTTGCAAGTAAGCAGAAAAGTGGAAATTGCGTTGAAGAACGGGGTCGCAGCTCCAATGGCATACCTCAGCGAAGTGTTGCTGCAAACAACTGAGAAACAGAAGATGGCACTCAAAGCAAAGATTTTCAGAAATTGCTTTTGTGATAAAATCGTTTTTAATCTTGATAAAGCTTCAGGCAAAAGGAGATGCTTCTTCATATCTTTAAAAAGATGAAATTAGTGCTATGGTTACGTGGAAGAGAAAGAGAAAGTTAAGTGGATGTTTTCTTTTGTCTACTGGTTAATGCAAAGTATTGGTTAACAAAGTGTAACAATTAATATTTATCGTATATCAATAAAATATCAACTTGAATTTTGAATTATTTTAAATTTTAAATACATTTTTACACATTTATCCTTATATACTGACGACATATGTATTTTTATACTAATAAGAGGGGAGTTGGTTGTAATTACGTGGATACATTCTCTCTATGTGTCAATACGGTAAATCTTGTCCCTAAAAATTATCCAAAATTGCCCACCCAATCTGAGGAATCGGAGAAGACCAAAATACAAAAGCTATTTGTGTTTGTTAGCACGAGGCTGCAATTTTACAAAGCACGCGGTGAACGGAACTGCCGGCTTAATAATAAATAATATATTATACATATGATGCGCGCGATCCCATGGAGGATCCCATTTATACACGTAATATTTCTTCGGTACATTTGTTTTAGTTGTTGAACTTTCAAACACGGGGGATGTAGCTCAAATGGTAGAGCGCTCGCTTTGCATGCGAGAGGTACAGGGTTCGATCCCCTGCATCTCCACTGTAAAAAATTATATTTTTCACTATACGTACACGCAGAAAATTACTCGTATTTAGTTGGAAAGTTCACCTCCAAATAAACTGTATTTAGGTTTAATAATGGAAATTGATAACAACACTTTTCTCTTAATAAAATAGTAATAAGGTTTTGCACTTGGATGCAAATGCACATACCCATCACCATCTGAATCTCTACTCTATTGATTGATTCAAGTGTTTCTCAATCTTATTCAGCTTGTAAGGAAAACAAGATTGGCTTGAATCAAATTAGGAAACTAAAATATCCTCATATCAAGCAGATGCATCATGCAAGGAAATTGCAGACGATGAGAGCCTATTTCTGATAGCAGGTAATTGTAACTCCACTAAAAATACAATTTTAAGTTTGCTTTGTACCCAATACTTAAATTGCATATCATCAATAATCTTGAACTCTTTATTGGGCAATATTGCCCCCAACAAAACTCACCTAGTTATAATCATCTTTTAATTTCCCTTAAAGTCCAATGTTTGCAAATTTATTATGATTCAAAAAGCAATATATAGTAAACTGGAAAGGTTGAAATCCCAATCACTAGTCAAAAGCCCACTAAAAACACCCAAGCTCAGCTAATCATTGCAGAAGCTTCAGACATTAAAATTAAAGTAAATTTAAATAAGTAACTGTTATACACTAAAACGAAAGCCAAAATCGTTCAATATAGTAAATTGAACCGTTAAACACTGGTCAAGTTCTTTAACATGCATTATAACAATCAATTAGAATTAAAACGAATTTCTAGTAGCTGCGAAATCAATATGTGAAATCTGCTACAATTTCATCAGATATTAGAAAAACTTATTGAGTAATCAATAAATTGTTGATTTCAAGATCAGTTAAAGATCTCTTGAATTCTTATATGTTTAAATGCCAATAAAATAAAATAAAAAAAAGCTAAAGAAACCTATCTAATGATGACAAAGAGAAGCTAAATTACAGGACTTTTAGGGATCTCAATCTTTTTATTTTTTACATCGACAACATCCATCATAAAATAAGTGACTTTCGTTATTTTTAAAATATAAAATAACTTTATTATTGCCGTTATAAAGTTATTCACTTATCCATCACAAAATAAGTGACTTTCGTTATGTCCATATTTATAATTGTTACTGCTAGATCGATGTAAAGCTCAATCTAAAACCACCAAGATCTCACTAAACTCTGTGATTAGTGATTTAGGCATACCAATTAGTAACACACACAAATGAACCAACGGAAACAAATAAACAAGAGGCACAAATTTTAAATGGTTCAGTCTAGAGATAGCCTACACCATTGAAAAATAGAGTAGCAATCTTATTTTAATGACCGAGAACAAGCTACAAGACTCATGAAGAAGATACAAGCTTTCATAATCTGATAACCACAACCTCTCAGACGATATATACAAATCTGGAGGAATCTAGAAAGATTGCTGCTCAGCCAGTTGTACTTTGGGTTTATTATAACAAACCCAAAATTTTCCGGCCTTCATAACAGCCTCTAACAACCTTGAACCCGGCTTAGATCTCGTCCACAACTCATGTCTTGAATAAGCGAACAAAACGATTTCAAGACTTGTCATTTTGAGCAAGTAAATCACGTGAACCAGCAAGTGACTTGCTTACTGCAATTGACTGAAATTACAATGCTATTGTCTGTGTCATTTTAATTCCAACCGACATGTCAATTTGATCAATCTCACACTCCAACAACAGTGACATAAGGCGCCACATAAACCCTCATTTTATTATTATTATTATTATTATTATTAGTGTGTGTATTAATTGACGTTGATATTACAGTGAACTTACAATTTGATACCATTGCCGTCAAAATGGCGTTTGCTTAAATCTGAAGACAATTGCATAGAGGAAGTTCCGCGTGAGATTAATGAAGTTGTAATTTATGATGTTGTGATTGACTGGGGATACAAAGAAAGCCCAGGCTTTAAGCAAAAATTCAAAAACCTCTACTAATATTACTTGATAATACAACCCATTTTATTATGAGAAAATAAAAAGCCTATGAGCAAGCCATTACGAGTTGGAAATAAAAGTCAAATTAACAGCCTGATGAGTTCAAATCTCTGCATTAATAACTAATGCGGGAAACAAACTGACTTTATTTGAACTAGTGCTTGGCACCAGAAGCATAAGAAGGAAATAAAGTGGGACAAATTGAAGTTTCTGAAATTCATCTTCAACAGCACGAGTAATGAATTTCAATGGCGTTACTTTTTTGGAATATTAGCTTAAGCGCTGCCGGCAACGCAAAGCCATTGACCAACGAAGATGGCATCACAGTTGAGATTGGGGTTGATGGCACTAAAGAACTCGGTGCTCAAGTTGAACTCTTTTGCAACGTCAAAACAAGTATCTCCTTCTTGTGTACCATACACTGAATCACAAGTTGGGAGAGATTTTACCGCCCCACCGACTGCATGAATGCGCATTTCATTAATCATAAACAATTAATTTACAAATTACATGCACATGCATTATCAAGTTATAAAATCATAAAAAAAATTTAATCTCTAATTAATAGTGGAATGCAAATACTTACCGGACAACGTGCGACTTTCAGCCAGAGACACAATGAGGAGAAGAGCAAGGACCAAAGCTAAACTGCGAAACACAGAGGTTTTGTTGCTGGCCATGTCTCAATTAATTAATTTCTGTATTGATTTCGGTTAGCTAATAGAACTCTACGCTCTTTGTGATCCGTGTTATGAATTCCTTCAAGCCTCATTTATTTATAGTGAAAGTTACATGAAAGAGACAGGAGAAACCTTCTATGTTTTGATTTCTACACAGTTAACAGCCGGCTTTGAAATCATTTGATTTATAAAATAACCTCAACATTGTTACGGACTGCAATAATTAACTTAAGAATGCATTGGCGGAGTACACTAGAAAAATTAACCTTGCATTTACATGCGTTCTACAAAATAGGAGAAAAAAAAAATTTGGAAATTCCGACGCCTGAGAGATTCGAACTCTCGCGGGGAAACCCCATGTACTTAGCAGGCACACGCCTTAACCACTCGGCCAAAGCGTCGGTTTCGTAGTGTTTATCACAAATGATAATATGTTTATATTATTCTTTCAACATACTAAATTAATAAACTCCACATCCAATTATCCTAATACAATTAAAAAAATTGTCACCAGGTATACATATTTTTAGTAAATCATGCATACAGGAAGACGCTCAATAACAGAATCAACGTAGAAATTTCCTCCTTTAAGAAAAAAAAAAAAAAAAGGGTGGCTCAATAACGTGATAAGGACTTCAATTTGAAAGCAACGCCATATTAAGAACCAAAATGTATATTGTTAAAGTAGTTTGTATCATTAGCTGAAAGGAAAAAAAAAATGGGTAAAGTGCTTATTAAACAGTCATGGTTAGAAATATAAGTCTTATTTGGGATTGAGATACTATAACTTTTAAGCTACAATCAGCTGCTGTGGAAAAAAGTTATAAATATGAAATAAAAGTTAATAATTTGTAGTTAATATAAATTTTAAATAATAATTTTTACAAAATTATTAAAGAAATAATAAATTTTTCATGATACAAGTGAAAAACTATATCAACATAACTTTCAAGATACAACCGTTAGTGTTTAC
This sequence comes from Citrus x clementina, assembly GCF_000493195.1. NCBI lineage: Eukaryota > Viridiplantae > Streptophyta > Magnoliopsida > Sapindales > Rutaceae > Citrus > Citrus x clementina. The sequence goes on along the minus strand of NW_006262274.1, from coordinate 20,649,391 downwards.
TAAACACTTTAGTACTATAGTTTTTAAGCTACTACTGCTCAACCTCAATTTTAAACGCACCCATAGTCGAAGAAAGTTATTTAATATAGTTTTTATATATCTAACAATAACCTTTGTAGTGGAATACACCTGCTTGCTTAATATAGCCATCTTCATTTATACCAAGAAGTGATGTGTGAAGGAAATACTTGACGTGAATGAAATGTATTTTTTCAAAAATATGAATACATATCTTTTAAAAATAAATTGAGATAATTGAGAGATGGGGGTTGATGAAATAAATTTAGGGGTTAAATATGATTCCTCATTAAGTTATTAATCTATCTGTTTCCATTTGGCCCCAAATTTGTGTACAATTTTGCTCAAGTACTACTCTATTAATATTTTATATTGTCGCCCATCTACTTTCTAATTAAACAAATTCTTTAATCTTTGTCCCATAAATTGTAGTTAATTAAAAGTGAGCGTGCTTACATGATATTGGTTGGCTGAATGGGCGATTAGTGAAGCTAACTAGGTAGTAATGGAATCAAAAATGATTTTCTAAGAATAGTTTTTATAATACTTTGCTAATTAGAGAAATTAGATTGAAGTATTGAACATTAAAATTTAAGTCAAAAATATATTAGTTTATAATAAATTAATAATTTTAAAATCCATGCAAAATATATTTGTCGTGGTCAAAGGACGTTATTAAGTCAAGAAAATAATTTTTCTCTCATTTATTTTATAGGTTGAGGGCAACTAAATTTGAGAGCTAACTGAAATAAACTCTGAACCAAAGTAAACCCTAAAGATAGACCCAACACCAATTTGAAAGCACAGTAAAGAGTTAATTTGAAAACAACCTAACCAAAATTATTAAAAAGACTGAAACAAATAGGTAAATTGAATTATAATTGTTGATGAAATTTGAAGCCGATTAAGGAAAACCAAGCCTAATATTTACATTAGGAAAGTCTTGCAGTTATGCCCAAATAGGGAACTTAAGAGTTGGACTGCTATCCAAAGACAAACGGAACCCATTTCCCTATACTTTCGCTCCAAGTTGTTAACTCAATTCTCTGCCGTTTGGATTTTGGAGACAAGAGAAGAAGTTGGTTTGAACATGACAATAAATTTAGTTTCCTTACTTGATGGATTACGAATCCTTCAGCTATATATTAGTTAAACAAAGTATTTAACATTATATAAAGACACAACACAGTACGTCTGGCGGTGTTCATCTCTTATTGTAGCAATTCAATGATGTTGTCGTTCCACTTCGACGGGCTTCGTATGGTGCTGGCAAGGAGCAAACCCTCAAGATTGATCAAAGCAGGCAAATGCACGAGTCTGATAAAACAAACTCAGAGTCATCTAAGTTTGCTGAAGAAGAGAAGAGAGTGCGTGATGAGGCAGACTCGTTCTGATATTGCTCAGCTTCTTCAAGATCAACAACTTCAGAAAGCTTTGTATAAGGCTAAGCAACTGTACAAGGACCAGTCTTTGTTATCTGCATACAGCCAAATAGAGGAGTTTTGTGGATGCATTGCCACCAATATGCCTCAAATCCGCAGGACTACCGGCGGCTTCGAATCTTTGCCTATTGACGTCCTTGAAGCGGCTTCAAGTTTAGTATTTGCTGCCTCGAGATGTGGGGAATTGCCAGAACTAAATTCAATGAGGTGTCTGTTTAAAAGATGCTTTGGTTATCAATTTGAAGCGGCCAGTGTTGAATTACAGAAGGGGAATCTTGTGAATTCAAAGATGAAGCAGAATCTATGCATAAGGTCTGTACCTGTTGATGAAAAGATCAAGTTGATCAAGGAAATAGCAGAAGAAAACAGTCTTGAACTGTGGTTTCAGGATTTTTCCGGGACCATTCCCGCAGGCCATCCTGAAGCAGACAAGCAAGAGAGATATTCATCGGCATTGAAAAGTTCACGAAGAAGATCATCATGGGGTCCCTTTCCCTGGAGAGAGAATCATAACCACAAAGCGTTACTCGAAGAATGTCATTCTTTGGAAAGTTCGATTGACAACGAACAAAACGGAAACTTGTCCTACCCTAGCCATCATGTCCACCCAAAGCTTCCAGAATATGAAGATGTAGTGGCTAAACTTACATACCTAAACCTAAAGCAGCGGATTCAGTGTTTTGAGACCACTCCAGTTCCAGGCCATTCTGAAGCTGACAAACAAGAAACTATGTCATCGGCATTCACAAATTCAAGCTCGAATTCTGATCCCGTGACAGACAACAACCGCATAGTGTTATTCAAAGGTCTTTCTTTGGATAGCTCTATTGATAAATTGAAAGAGCAAAATGGTAAGTTCTGTTGCTCAGGCCATGTCCATCCAAAGCTTCCAGAATATGAAGATGTGTTGGCTAAACTTACAGACCTGAAAGTGACGTACAAGCTGCGGCGGCTCGGTGGAGGGAGTTCTGATTAGAGAATGTTTAACTTAGATACTTATTTATGAATTGTAATGTAATTCTTAATACTTATTCACGTTATTGTAATTCTCATCAGAAATTAATAAAGAAGTTCTTTTTTTTCCTAAATAAGTAATCAGATAAGCGTCGAGTTTACATCATCTGACTATGGTCGATCATGTGAATATCCTTTAATTTGCATATTTGTTCAGGCATCTACGGCTAATTTGTTCAGAAGTATGAATATTTTGAATTGTCGAGCAGTAGTTGGGTTCACTAATACAAATCTAGATCATTGCGCAATTCTAAAAACAAGCCTTGCTATCAAATGTAATTCGAATGGTTAGCATTTGAAGCTAAAATGCTAGACTGCAAAAATTTGATTATATGCATAAAGACTACATGATGAGCCCGAAATATCATTTTAATTAACTGCTTTTCAAACTCGACTTTTCAAGAGGAATAACAAAGAAATTTTTTATCTAGGTTAGAGAATCATTCATTAGTGATTTTTCAATATATGTTATAGGGTAAAGATTCACCCTCTGTACATCATTAAAAAAAAGAGTAATGATACAGTCACAAACTCTTGTACAAACTTATTTTGTACAAACTGACGTGGCATTAATTCATTGGTTGAATGAAAATATAAATTAATAAAAATAAATCATGTGCGCCAAGTGATATTTAATTCAACCAATCTTATCATGCCACATCAGTTTGTACAAAATAAGTTTGTACAAGAGTTTGTGGCTGTATCATTACTCTAAAAAAAATATAAAATTTAATGTCCAATCTTTTCGTGTTGATATACGTGGCTTACCATTAAAAATTTTAGGAAAATTATCAGTCATATACCATTAAATGACACTCGTATCAAAGGTGCTACAACATTTTTCAAGTGTATCACTCGTATACTCTAAGTTGACAAAACACTTCTGCCGTCCACCAATCCGTTAACTTCCGTTAGAAAGTTAACAGAATTGTGGCAAATTGACTATTTCGCCATTGAAACTCAAAATGAGGTAAAAAGATAAATTTATCCCAAAAATTAATGTAAATTTTCAATACACAATTTTTTTTATTTTTTTACTAACAATACGTTTTTTTATTAAAAAATATGAATTATTAATGGTACATATTATTAACAATTATCCGTAAAAAAATTCATATTATATCGTAAAAAATTATTAACAACATATTATTTACAATTATACATATTATATCATAAAAAATTCCAGTTGGAGCTTGGAGGAGTGGATTCGATTGTAAAGTAGTTTTTTTAGCAATTATTAATAATTATCCGATAAATGAGATGACATGTCATTTTTATCAAAATATATCATATGACATATCATTTTTTATTAGGTAAATGGGATGACATGTCGTTTTTTAGGGAAAAAAATACTAGATTACCCTTATGATGTCAGCGCTTGCAAACGGCAATTAACGGATTGATGGATGACAAAAGTGTTTGATCAATTTAGGGTATACGAGTGATATACTTGAAAAGTGTTGTAGCACGTTTGATATTGATGTCATTTTAAGGATATATGATTGGTAATTTTTCCAAAATTTTAATATCTTTTTTATAATTAAAAATTTTATTCTTATCGACACTTATCACCATTTAATCTATATTATAATAAATTTGTGCGCTTACAAGTATAATAAAATTTACACAACAAAATTTTGGAGTCATTTTGTGTAATTCTCACCAAATTAATTAGCTTATACAAAGCTTAACCAAATTTGAGCTTTGGTTAACCTTATCCAAAGCTTTTCTGAAGCTGTTGATCTTGAAGCATCTGAGCAAAACGTGTCTGCCTCATCATGCACTCTCTTCTCTTCTACAGAAAACTTAGATGACTCTGAGCTTGTTTTATCAGACTCATGCATTTGCCCGCTTTGATCAATCTTGAGGGTTTGCTCCTTGCCAGCACCATACGAAGCCCGTCGAAGTGGAACAACAACATCATTGAAGTACTACAACAAGAGTTTAAGAGGTTAAATACAAAACGTATAACAACTATGTTGTGTCTTCATATGGTGTTCGATAGCCTAACATATAGCTGAAGGATTTGTAATCCATCAAATAAGGAAACTAGATTTATTTTCAAGTTCAAGACAGCTTTCCTTCTTCTCTTGTTTCCAAAAGCGAAAGTATAGTATATGAGTTAACAACTTAAGGCGCAAGTACAGTTTATGAGATGAGTTTTACTTTAGCATGCTGATATTGTTGAAGGCTTAGGCCAAACGTTTGCAGAAGCCCAAATCTGTCTCAGGTTTCCTTTTCGGCCAACATTTCCCAACAGAAAACTGAAAACGCCCTCCCTTTGTTTATTTATTTTAACTTTACACTCTCTTATCTGTTTTCTGCCTTCTCATCTTCTCGCAGTCGAACTTCAAAATTATTCTGGCAAGCGGCAACCACGGGCAAGAAGTCCCAATTCATAGCTGAAAAAACCTTTTATCCTGTGCTTTGCTTCTTGAAACACACAACTGAGAGTTTGACTTTTTTCTTTCCAATATAATTTGTTGTTGCATGCCTTTTGTTTAGCATGCATGTCAACTGTTTGATTAAATTCCTATTCTCACGCTTTAACTGTCTTTGTTGTCTTCTCTACAAATATTTGTTTACGGAACTATGTTTGTAGGATTATAAACTCTGCAAAGCCAACTCTTTGTGTATATGGGTATTAGAAATCTCGGGAAATATGATCACACAATATATCTGCCATGATTTATTTGATCTAAGTTGATCACCGTTCTTAAATTTTTATTTTCACCAACAGTTGTTGTGATTATATTTTCTTCGGGCATGAATTGGGTTGTACAGAATTCTGTTCTGTCAGTTCACTGAATGGCAGTGCTAAATTTTATATCTCAGTCAACAGTCGGTATAAAAATAGGTCTCCTAACAACAATGAATTTCAGATCCATCTCATTTTATTTCTATTCTTCTATTGCAGTTTTGATGACATAAAACTCCATGCTTTCAAGTCTGCAAGTGAATATGCTTATGCAACTATGTACAGTAAATGCATGAATGCATTATATATGCTCTCTGTCTCATAAATCAAAATGCTGGCCAGACGATTAAGCCTGACTATACCGTTAACTACCTTCCTTCATGCACAAAGCCAGCATGTATGCCTTTTAACCACCACCGAGCCAAATCATCCCCAACTCACCAGTTGTACCAACAGAGCCCCAGTTGACCCAGGCCACCTCGTCCGAGTCTGCACCATCCTTTACCAACAGCAATACTCACCCGAATCACGTCTCCACTCAAGCCTCTCCTCATGCAACTTCAACCTTACACGTGAATTTTTTCTTCAAATCTGCAACAACTTTCCCCTCTCTTGGCGTCCTGTTTACCTCTTTTTTCAATATACTCAAAAGGCACAACCATGCTTTGCTCACAACTCTATAACCTTTAACAGGATGGTGGACATTATAGGTAAATCTAGAAATATTGATCTTTTCTGGGAGACTTTGCAAGAGATGGGAAGGAGGCGTTTGGTCAATGATAAAACTTTCAAGATTGCGTTGATGACATTGGCTGAGGTGAGGGAGTTGAAAAAGATGGTGAATTTTTTTCATATAATGAATGATTGTGGGTGTGAGTATAGTTTGGAGATGTTAAACAAGGTAGTGAAAACTTTGTGTCAAAGGAAGCTTGTTGTTGAGGCAAAGTATTTGATTTTAAAGTTGAGCGAATGGATTAAGCCAAATGAGATTGCTTATGGATGGTTAATTAAAGGGTATTGTGATGTTGGTGACTTGATTGAGGCCTCCAAGATTTGGAACTTGATGACTGATGAAGGGTTCGAGCCAAGTATTGATGTGGTTGATAAAATGATCGAGACCTTCTTTAAGATAAATAAAGATGATGAGGCCATGAAGGTCTTCCAGATGATGAGGGTTAAGAGAATGGATGATTTGGGCCTCTCAACTTACAGGATTGTCATTGACTGGATGTGTAAAAGAGGCAAAATTTCTCAAGCGTACACAATGCTTGAGGAAATGTTCAAGAGAGGGATTGAAGCTGATAATTTAACGCTATCATCCATAATTTATGGGCTTTTAGCAAGGGGTAGACTTAGAGAAGCCTACAAGGTTGTTGAGGAGATTGAAAAACCAGATATTAGTCTGTACCATGGATTGATAAAGGGGCTTTTAAGGTTGAGAAGGGCAAGGGAAGCAACACAAGTATTCAGAGAGATGATAAAGAGAGGGTGTGAACCTACAATGCATACCTACATTATGTTATTGCAAGGGCATTTGGGGAAGAGAGGGAGGAAAGGTCCTGACCCACTTGTGAATTTTGACACCATATTTGTCGGAGGTTTAGTGAAGGCAGGGAAGTCATTAGATGCTGCTAAGTATGTGGAGAGAGTGATGAATAGAGGAGTTGAGGTACCTAGATTTGATTACAATAAATTTTTGCATTATTATTCCAACGAGGAAGGAGTGGTTATGTTTGAGGAAGTGGGGAAGAAATTAAGGGAGGTTGGGTTGGCTGATTTGGCTGATATATTCCAAAGGTACGGCAAGAAAATGGCTACTAGAGAGAGGAGAAGAAATAGAGCAATTGAACCATGAGATGAGTTTCTCGACACAGTTTGCGAATCTGTTTACTGGTTTAAATTACTGTAAATGAAACACTCTGTATTACAGGAACCGAGATGATGAAATTATTGGTTATTTTACTTGAAAAGTTGAGTATCAAATGCTAGTTTAAAATGGCACTTCAGGCGTCTTACATTGTAGCCTTCATGCATGTTCTAATTAAATTTCTGCTGTCTTAGCATTTTCACTATTAACCATGCATCTGCATTGCATATGACGCCTGCAAGGGTTGTTGTTTAGAGAGGCATAGAGTTATTTAATCCAATTAATTGAATTATGCCCCTCAGTTTTTACAGGAGTCTATAGTTTATCTTAACTCTTGTTTTAATCATTAGAAATTTCTGACGAGTTAATCTTAGAACTCAAGGATTGCCAAAAGTGTGATCTTGAATTCACATATAGGAAAAGTGTATGACAATTTAATTCAAATTATTAAAGCCGTTGATGGAACTTCATTATTTTTTTCAAATGAGTGGAACCTCATTTTGAAACATCACTCGTTGCTTGGCATCAGTAATCACCTATTGAGCCAACCAGTATCATGTAAGCGAATTCAATATTAATTAATTACAAACTTGTTGAATAAATAATATATACTTAAATCTGAATGTGGATGGGCGTAATAGGAGTACTTTGAGCACAAGTTGTAATTAAATTTGGGCCCATATGCAACCAGATGGGTTAATGACTTAATGGCTTAGAATTAAATTAGGAACAAATTCGGGTGCAGAGCCTATAATAAATGAGCAGGGTTTGGGCGGCAATGTCGGTTGTTGAATCTCTGTGATCAAGTAATTAAAGAACGAAGATGGAACCGCCAACTGATGAATGCGATGGTAAGTGATGTTAATGCCAATTTTTCTTTTTTCTTTTTTAAAATTCCTGTCTTAAATCAATTTCCGTATTGTTACTTTGCCGGGCAACAATTATGTTCTAGCAATGCTATATCTGAGTCTGCATGTACTCAAGATGTTCAGCACGCTGGGGAGAGACTAGTGTTGGTAGCTCCACGCCTATGAATTTTTGTACAATTTGGTGGCTCAGTTGTTGCTGGTATTAGATAGAAGTGCTCGTCATGTAATTGAGCCACCTCTTTTTTCTGTTTAAATGAAAGAAACTTCTGTTTTGATTTTGCTATTGACTTTCTTCATGTGTATATATGTTCTGTTAAATACTTTTGTTGCTAATGACCATATTCTTAATTTATTTATTTTTTCATGGTGCTCTGTTGCCACATCAGGCTTAAAAATTCTTTCTGTTCATTTCTCAACTTTTGTGACTTTTTTTTTTTTTTTTTTTTTGCATCCTTTTGTTGCTGTGCTCACCTCAGGTGGAGTCTTAGTAGTGTAGCATTTTCCTGCCAACTTCAGGATAAAAATATTAAATGTTACTGCTTCACGTCAGCTCAATTGCATTACACGTGTTCGTTTGGAGAGTTAGAATTTAGGATGAGTGGAGTTGAATTTTGGGGATCATTGCTTGTCCATGGGCTGTTTCTGATTTGGATTCCACATGTTAATAATCCGTTCACAATGCATGGATATGGATCTATATGTTGTTCACAAAAATAACCTCAACGAGTACATGCTTGTTCTGTCTTTCTCTTGTTTAGGCATGGAGTTGGTTGGTTAGAAGCCTTGAAGGTTGTTTTCATCCGTATGGTTTCTGCTATGTTTACTGGTCTTCCATCCTGATTCATATCCAACACTAGTATAGTGACCATTTGTCCATTTTTTTTTTTCAAATTTGGCCACCTAAAGCTGGCTACTCGGGTCAAGCACCTCAACCGGTAAAACCCGAACGGATTCAAAGCTTCAACCCGTTCGGGTTGAAGCTTTTTTTTTTAAGATTTAACTTTTAAATTAAAAATATATATACATAATACATTAATTAAACAAAAAATCCCTAAACAAAGTCAAAAATCTCTCAACTCTCACTTCGTCTCCCTCCCGGCCTCCCCCTCCTTGCTCCCTCTTCTCATTCTCATCTCAGTAGCTGACGACATCAGCATTCAGCACTTCAGCAGCACTGCAGCAGCCACCAGCCAGCCAGCCAGCCACAGCAGCCCCGTTCAGCAGTCAGCACTTCAGCTCCAACAGACAACAGCCACAGCAGCCCACGACGACAACACTCACAGCAGCAGCCAGCAGCCCCGTCTAGCTCCAACAGACACCAGCCGTTCACCGCAGCCCACTCGCCGTCAGCCAGCACGCCTCGCTTGCAACTGCGCTGTGCATTCACCTCGCGAGCCACTCAGCCCAGCATAGTCTCGATCTGCCGACGCTGTAGCTGCTCCGACCTCCGAGATCAAGGTTTGTCTTGCCTTGCCGACGGCGACGCTGTAACTTGCTGACTTGCACGCAGCGGAGTCTCAAACTGTCTGGTCACAACAACAAGTCAACAACACACTTTATCCAGATCCCAATCTATGTATAATTTAATCTATTAACAGCAAACACCATCATCATTCATCAATGTCTGCACTTTCATTCTCACCACATCTTCACATCAACATAAACAGAAACCCCAAACTCATTCCAAAACGAAGGGCTAAACCCAACAATATCGTTGCTATTAATTAAATTGTAAATTAACCCGAACTAACCCGAATTATTCTAACCCGAACTAATCCGAATTAACCCGAACCAAAATTATAACCCGAATTATCAACCCAAACCGATCCGAACCGAAATAAATTCGGTTCGGTTTGGTTCGGGTTGGCGTTTTCAACCCGATTGGGTTCAATTCTCCAACCCGAACGGGTTAAAACCCGAACCGAAACCCGAACCGAAACCCGATTTGCCCACCCCTAATTTGCACGATTCTGCTTTCTTCTAGCTCTACCATATGCCAATGACAGCCAAAGCACAATGCATGTGAAGAATGCCTATTTTTAAACTGCGTTATGTACTCTGCAGGTCAGGCTTAAACATATCAATCTTTTGAGAAGCCTTGATTTTCAGTTACTGATCTTTGTTTTAGTATGTTAAAGAGGATGATAATGCAACAAATTTTAATGGCACATAAGATTTTCCTCATTTCTGGCAGCATGGCCTTATGATGGTGCCAATTCATCATCCAAGTATTGCAGGTTGTAGGCTGCTTTCTTGTTCCTAGTATTTGGCCGGGATGGACTGAGCACACACTAAGATTAATGCCCTTTTTGAAAGAACAAACCTCTAGATATTATGTTAAAGCTAGCTAAATTCATAAATTCTTTTCATTATTAATGGAAAATGACCCTTAGATGGAGCCGAAATTAACAGAAAATGCCAGATATGTACAGTAAATGTTTATGTATGCTCAGGACAAAAGAGCGGATGATAATGATGTGGATTCAAGGATACATGAACTTCAAGCGAAAATAGAGTATGTCCAATTGTCCATCTCTGGAAGGCCCTAAAGGCTCATTTAAGATAAGTGGGCCACTAAAATACAAGTGGATTATTATTATTTTTTTTTCATTTTTCAATCTTATCATCTGATTTAAACGTTTCTTTCATCCCAAATTGACAACGCCTACAAAGTTAGGTCACCCAGCTCATTGGTTGGAGGAGACTGGTGTGGCATTAAAGTTAAAAAGGGTCCCTTTCTTTGGTACAATTTCTGTACACATTTTTGGCCAAAGCTAACAACTGAAGTCGGTGACCATCTTGAGGAAAATAACAGTGACGAAATTCTCATCAAAAAGATTCAATTTTTATCTTATCCATCAAAAAGAAAAGTTGTGTGTTTATCTGCTACAATTTTTAATTCCAGGTGTAAATCTTGTGACCAACAATGTGATGTGTTCTCCATTTCTTTTATGTCCAGTTGTGCAAGGATGGCAGATTTTTTCATGATAATGATCATCATTCATCAATATAAAGACCCATTTGCTATTTGCCAATGAAAGAAATTTATTCTCCCCTAGATTGATACCAATTTTGGAATTCCATGAAGAACATGGAGGCCCATAATTGAGAGTGACCCGGCACAAATATTATGTTACTATCAATTTTTTTTTTTTTTTTTGGAATTATATGGGATTGATGTTCAAATTACAACTCATATTTAATGAGATTAATCTACTGATATTTATAATCAGATAATTATTGAGACTAATTTACAAATCTTATATAGTACAATTCAAATTTTAATCCTCTCTAATATTCGAGAAACGTCTACTCCATTGACATTTCGAAAGAGAGATGATTGTCTTCACTCAAATTGAAAAAGGAAATTAACCCTCACAATACGTCGTGAAGGCTCGTATTGTGAGGTCATGAGTTCTAACCACTAAGCTTTATTATCAATTCTTTTTACATGATCATTTCAGATTTTTATTTTTTTAAAAAAAAAGCAATTTAAAGAGAGAGAGAGGGAGTTTTTTTTTTTGGGGGGGTTTAATAATCAAACTTATATGAGCATTATTATTATTGTCCCACTGAGATGAAATTTCATCCGTTTAGGTCTCATCATGGAGATTCAAAAGTGGAAACGATCCAAAAAAAAACCTGGTAATGAGACTGATGGGATCTTGGAACTAACAAAGTATGTCGATTACAGTGAAACGCATTATTAATTTTTTGAGTTGATTCTCTTCTTCTCTCCGTTGGTGGGGTTGTAATTAGTTGATGATAAAATATCATGCCCATGCTACCATTTTCTCTTTTTTTTTCTTAAATTAAATAATGCCCACCAAAACACTTTGAGAAAAAAAAAAGTTGATTTCCCATTTTCTTTTTTCTTTTTTTTAACTAAGATTCATCAAACCCAGTAATGTTTCGTGCTGATGGGAGACAAATAACTCCTCCTTACTCGCCCAAATTCCATTAATATATTCGACCCATTAATTTCCCATTTTATTTTACTTGTTCCATAATTTTCATATTGCTCCTGTTCAGTAAAAAAAAAATTAAAAAAAAATTAAAGGGTTGTTCCATCACAACTTCACAAAAGGAATCTGTAAAATAGAATATTTGTTATTATTGACGGGGATTAGTCTTCGCTAACTAAAGCCATCAAAGATTCCATGTGAGTTTCCAAAGTTTCACTAATTGCGGTGGTTGAAACTGAAGAATTTCTCTCAAGTGAATGATTGATTGATTATACTAACAAATATATAAACATTTTCAGCGGTAATTAAATATCACAATTATTAATTAACACGTTAACTTTGCTTGCAGCCTTAAAATTTTGTATCGGCGTTGGTTGGTTGAATTTGAATCAAGGAAAAGGAAAAGAAGAATTGAATTTTGTTAAGTTTTTTTTTAAAAGAGAAGAAGTTGTTGTTGATGGCAAGGCACGTAGTAGTAGTAGATCCCCACACGCCAGTGACGAGTCTTTTAATCTTAAATTTTACAAGAAAACAAGCATCTCGCCTTTTAGTTTCAGTGAGTGAGAACAAGTCATTGATTATTATTATTATTATTATTATTATTGATAATTTGATATGTTAATGTTGTCTTCAGCCGTAAATTCCCTTCCATGTTGAGTGGCTATTAGTTTTTCATTTATTGTGCGACTCTTAAGGCCTGGGCTGGCCGAGATTGTTTCTAGTAACCGTCGGATGAAAAATATATTATTATTATTAATTTTTATTAGTATTTTAATTTTAATTTATATGATATATTTAATTAAAACAAAATTGAATGAGATGTTTCGTATCGTGCATATAAAATACCGATTTTTATATATATCAAATTTTACAATTTGGCTGAATAAATATTACCTCTTAGCATCTATATTTTTCAACCAAATTTAAAAGACATCGGTGTCAGCAATATTCATCATCTTCATCCATGCTTTCAAAACTTCTAATACATAATAATAATAATATTCCGGAGCTTTATAATTTATTCTTTAGAATTTATTCTTTAGTTCTCTATTTTCAAATCACTAACTTAATATTCGGAGGTCTCATAATTGTCATCGACTATTTAACTGTTTGCTTTCTCTTTCTACATCACTTGTGCCTTATTTGAAAGGATTATAGAACAAAACACTAATAACATCTACATGACAATTAATCTTAATTCTCTTTGTTAATTCATCACAACTTAATTAGAAGATGGGATGAGATCAAATGAAGAAATTTCTCACTTCAGAAAGCTTCAAAACATGTAAATATCATGTAGAGTGGTTGTGTATTGTAAGAAGAATACCTTTTGAAGGCCATAACTTGAGTTATAGGTGTTCGTTTTCAGCATATAATATACCATTTCGAAGTTTGCGACGAGACGAATCAAATCCAGAACTGTATGCGCTGCTTTTTTTTTTTTTTTCCTGAAGTGGAGCTGAAAATTCTACTCATTTTCTAGTCATTTTTCAATTCTAAGATTTTTTTCGTATTTTTCGTATTTTTCATGATTCTTCTATGATTTTTAGAGTGAGCTTATTACTTATTAGAGTGTGTTTTTCTTGTCTTTTAACTTATTCCTTATTAATAATTAAAGGAATTACTCCTTGAGACATATTATATATGTATATATAAATCAAGTCCGAAAAGTCTAAACATTATAAATAAGTATTTGAATGTACACTAGGCGCTACCTATACGCTACCATAATTGTATTTTATAAGATAAGGATGTCCGAATCTGATCAAGTCTACATCCACAAGGGGGTCTGTTGAGGAATAAATAAAGTTTGATGATTAAATTGTAAAAAAAAGGAGGCTTCCCCACATGGAATTTCATCCTCCCATTAAGATGTAAAAAGAGAAGTAGTAAAGCTAAGAAGTAGCTCTCCATAAACTAGTTGAATATTTGAAGTGGGATTGGAGAATGATCGTATGATTGTGATCAAAAGAAATCCAGAAATGCACTATGAACTACGAAGCAAGACATTGTCTTAAAGACATGGATGGTGCTTTAATGGCTCCTCCTCTTGCTTCTTCTCTCCAAAAGAGTAAAGACTCCATCAAAAATTGTCAGTCCCCTTTGATAATTGCTAGCTAGATACCCGAAACTTGGGTACCCCAATTCTTTGATATGTCGTGATGTGGGGGCTTTGATTTATTTGTTCAGAGTTTTACAAAATTACAAACTTTATAAAAAAAATATACATACATATATACATACTTGACTTGAGCATTAGCAAATTCACTCTCTGCTTTTGGTACTATTGGCTTGATATCGATTGAGAGAGAGATTCCAAACTCTCATGATATTTTCATTATTAATGCTACTATTATTAGTACTACTACTATTTTGTGGTGGAGGTTGGAGAAAATGAAGAAAATGATGGCTGGCTGACATGATCTCTCTTCAAAACAAACACTATATCCATCCAGAGACTCGTATGAAAGGCCACATACATCAAGTTTTGTCTTTCTACGAAATAAGCTTTTGCTTCACACATTTTAACTACTGAAAAAAAATATAAAAAAAATCAAAATAGTACTGCTAAATATTAAATAACTATATCTGGGTAAACTTAAATTGATGGGCCAAAGTTTGTATAGACCTGCCCAAAGATGAATTGGACCTAATTTCATTGACTGACACGAATTTACTACACAATCAATTTATTTCCTAGCATAGAAAAAAAAAATTATAGTTTTCTTCTAACGAAAAATTTGCTACATACATATTTATTTATTTTTTAAATAATTATTTTATATTTGATTAAATTTTTAAAAAATAACAAAGCTATACGTTTTATAGCATTCAAACAACTCTATTTATTTCATTAGATTATTTAACTAAAAGAAATTTAAAAAAAAAACTGTGATTCACGTATAAACATCCAAATCTATTCGTCGTTCAATCACATTCATAGATATTCAGTGTTTAGAGGGGAAAAAAAAATACCATTCAAAACTTTTATATTGTTGTATCTCACCAATTTTTTGTTACACGTATCATAAGATATGTAAATACAAAAAATAATAAAAAATCGTAGCCCAATTTTGATTTCTTTTCACTTTCAGCAAGTATAATTTTCACCTTTTGTTTTCGTACATTATAGTGTAATTTTTTGTTTCCTTCCTAATTTTGAGGTCTAAATTCAAGAAATTCATCAGTACAAGAACCAAAAAAAAAAAAAAAAAAAAGTCATAAAATTATTTTTAACAGGTATCTTTCTTGATGCATAATGTTGAAGTCTATAAAGGTAACATAGAAGATAGAAGCCCACAAATACTAATACATAAAGATAAAATCAAATGAAAATGAACTCCTTCAATCACATTGAAGATTTGAACCACGACCTTAACGTGAAGAGAAGGAGACAGCACCATAATAAGTCTTTTGATGTATTTCTAAATTGTAATTTGCATTTTGTTTGGTGGAAATGGAATAAATCTTAATGTAATAAAGTGGGAAAAAAAAAGAAAAAAGAAAAAAGAAAAAGAAGATAACACCATGTCATTTAAATCAAGCTGAATGGAGGATGTACATTGCCGATCATAGTTGTCAAAATGACCTTTAGGACTTCAAGATCTGTGGGCTACGATTTCAATTGTTTATTCATTCACCATGGAGTACAATTTACACGACACATATTCATTAAAATGTGGGATCTTCCATTCACCGTGCAAGAGTTGTTCTCAATAATTTAAGTGTAATTTAGTTGTTAAACGTTTTTGAGAATAATTTTCAAGCTAACGAAAAAATTTTTAAATACATTAGAAGTATTATATTAGTTATATAATAAGTAAATAATAT
>NW_006262274.1:20494110-20633587 GCF_000493195.1 Citrus x clementina | reverse complement strand
TCTTCTTTCCAAAATATGAAACACAAATAATAATTACTTATCCAAACAAATTTATCTTTTTTCTGGTAAAATGCTAATTGCGTTTTACTTGTTGGAAAAAAAAAAGGGGGGGGGGGGGAGAGGGGAAAAAAAGAAAAAGATGTTTTAGGAGAGATTATAGGAAAGAGAGATTTTCTCATAATCTTGAAAAGAGAAAACAATTAACACAAAACAACACAGTGAGTTTATTATTATTATTTATTTATTTATCCATTTGCTATTGTAATGTTATGTGTTTTGTCACGATCGTTGGATGCAGACGGAAGCCCAGAAGGTTAAAATTCTTCCTTTCTCAAACTTCATCTCAAGAAGTTGAGAAAGAAATTTTTATTATATTATAAACGCAAACACTAAATGGATTAATTTATTTATTTTTAATATATATGTATATATATATATATATATAATCTTTCATATTTATTTATTATATATTTTGGTACATGTAAATGTTGTTATATAATAGTTTCGTGTTGATACCCATCTTTCATCTTCGTCAGTTTCTTGCTTCTCTTTGCCACCTATCATCTTCTTTCCTTTTTTTTTTTTTTCTTTGTAAGCATTTTCTCTTTTCTTGTTTTATTTATTTTTTATTTTGCTATGTGTTTCAGTTACTGAGATTCTTAATTGCATGTGTTTTATTTGATCTTGATGTATGTTTTGCTTTCTTTGCGCAATGTGGATGTGAGTTGAAGTTGTTTTATGATCTGGGTATGCTTTTGTTTGCTGTAAAATTTATCTATTTCTTAATGCATATTTAACTGATTCCGGCTTTTTCACATTGATCTGTGATTATTTGGATGTTAATGATCATACCCTTGTAGTTGGATTGCCTTGTCGAAGTCAATTATGACTTCATGCATACCATGATCTGTTTGATGATATGAAAAACTTGTTTTTTAATTTATTTTTTCATTAATTCTGACTGCTAACGATTGCAATTTTGCTTTTAATAATGTTCTTGTAAGGATTAGATGATTTAGTTAGTGTTAATGATCTATAGAGTTGGTGGCTATTTGCTTTCATCCATATTTATAGTATTGATGCTTAACTACTTTTTCTTCAATTTTAGTTGATGGAATTGTATCTTTCATATTTCTTCAATCTCAATCTGGTTATTTTTTTTTTTTGGTTGTTATTTTGATAGAGTTGATAGCTTGTTGAAAGCATGGCTTTTTCTGGGGTTCATAGAGATAGAGGGGAGTTGAGGATTCATGAGAGTGTGGAGGAGCTTAGCACCAATTTGGCAGACTATATTGCTGATTTGTCAGAGGCATCAGTGAAAGAGCGTGGTGTCTTTGCCATTGCCTTATCTGGTGGTTCCCTCATTGGCTTAATGGGGTATCATTGCCTCCCTTTTTGTTATTTGATTAATTGGTTTTGTGTTATTGGTGTTCTTGGATAAAGTATCTTGTGTGAAACAGGAAACTCTGTGAAGCTCCTTATAACAAGACTGTTGACTGGGCTAAATGGTATATATTCTGGGCAGACGAACGCGTAGTGGCAAAAAATCATGCTGATAGCAATTATAAGCTTGCAAAGGAAGGCCTTTTGTCCAAGGTTTGTATCTTTCTTCCATGTTGTCTTTCTTTCTTCTTGCTTTTTCGTCCCTTCTTACTTCTCACTGTATATAGCCTGTTCTTGGTTCTAAGAAAGGTTAAAAGTCAAGCTTCCTTCTCAAATATTTGGTGCATTTTGTTTCCTCTGTTCTTGATAATGAGAAAACGACGACGATCTTCAGTTGGTTAGTATGTGGTGTGGCTGGGTCAGTACAAATCCGTCTTAGAATTGGTCTTGATCCCTTCAGTTTCTGGATGTTTTTGCTTGAGATTAGTTGCTCAGCCAATAAATCTGGTGCTTGTCACCTTCTGCTGTTGTTGTTGTTTCATCTGCCATTAATTAGCTAAAACCTCTGTTTGGATGATGAAGTATCTTCTCTTGGTAGGTTCTAACTGCTTCAGTTCCATGTATTAAGGTGTGGCATGCCGTGGTTTGGAATCAAACTTTAATGAATGGTAGTAATATTTACTTATTAAGTGTATCCATTCAAGTTTCTTGTTTGCGAACACTTATGCAATATTAATCTCTGAGTTTCACAAACTATTCCAGGTTTGTTTTTTAGCCCAATTTCTCTTTTTACTGTTGTTTTCTGATATGGAAATTTGAGTCTTAACGGTTTGCTGCACTTATATTCAAGATGGGGATATCGCCACAGAAATTTTTATTAAGTTCGTGACGAGGAGGAAATGATTGCATTATGTATTGACTTTGAATTGGAATCCCTTTTTCCTAAGGAAGCAGAAAATTTTTTTACCCAAAGAAAATTGTTTGGCTAGTTATTTTGGGTTTCCTTACATTTATAGACGAGTACAACTTGAAGCAATCTCAACCACTTATAAGCCATTGAAGCTATTTCAAACTTAGCCATTAAGTGATGTGATAAACCATTATGTTATCACCCTCATATGGTATTCGTTCTGTAGGAACTCCTAAGAAGAATTTGATAAATCTTCCTATTATAAAAAAGGAATGTTGCATATGGAGAAAAGAATTTCTTAAATATTGCAATTTGTATGACAAACTATGTAAACTTTTAGTTGGTTCTTTCCTTTTCCATCTTTTTCCATCATGTACATTCACGCCGGATTATGCATAAGCAAAGAATTGTGTTTCTGATTCTTAGGAAGTTTTCCAGTTCACACTGCTCTGGTTGGATTTTAAGTCTTTGCATGAAATATTTTTCCACATTAGCTCAAACTTTTCTCTATGCGACGCAGAAATATTTTTAACATGTATCATTGACCAAAACTAACTCTGAGTTCATAATTGCGGCCATCATTGATATGCTGGTTTCTGAAAGAAAACTTTTTTTAAGTGTTATTAAGTATCAAGTTAGACAAATAGGACATGTGATCTTTCTTTTTTCTTTTAAGTTAATATAGTTAATGTCATGAATAATAATATTTTTACAGTTATATTAAGTGCTGCTATGAATGTGCAAAATCTATATTGGGAAGCTGTAGCACATTTAGTAGTATTTATTATTGTCAGAAGAAAAAGGGAATCATATTGATTGCGGAGATACTACAACCAGTTTTTGATAGCTTTCTACGCGGGTGCGCACATCTTCTTGTTGTTTTTTTCTTTTTTTTTGGCACGTCTAAGTGAAGGTGGTTGGGCATGTCGTTTGATGTATCTTTCTGAATAATGAGAAGGACTAATAATTGAAACTGCTTCAGTATGTGCTTTCCTGGATAATTACCCTTCTTTTGATAGCCTTCTAATTTCGGACAAGTGCATGCCTTGTCTTAAATAAGGTTGTCTAAGTTAGATATCAGAATGTGGTAGTATCAATATTGCTTTCTGTTTTGGCAACCCAATCCTGTTTAATTATTTTTCTCTTGATAATAAGAACATTTTGTTATAGCAGGTTCCAATAGTTCCCAGTCACGTACATTCCATTAATGATTCATTGTCAGCAGAGGAGGCTGCTGATGAGTATGAGTTTGACATCCGACAGGTGGTGAAAACCCGGATGGTCTGTGTCTCTGATATTAGTGACTGCCCCAAATTTGACCTCATTCTTCTTGGAATGGGCTCTGATGGCCATGTTGCCTCACTGTTCCCTAACCATTCGGTGCTTGATGTGAAAAATCAGTGGGTAAGCTTTATCACTGATTCGCCTAAACCCCCACCAGAGAGGATCACATTCACTTTGCCTGTCATCAACTCAGCATCCAATGTAGTTGTGGTCGTGACAGGTGAGAGCAAGGCAGAGGCTGTGCACTTGGCGATTGATGACCTTGGACCTAATTGCCCATCACTGCCAGCACGAATGGTCCAGCCAACAAATGGGAAGTTGGTATGGTTTTTGGACAAGCCGGCTGCCTCAAAGCTCCAAAGTGTTCAATTTTGTGAGTAGGGTCAAAGCAATTCTTGCCCAAGTGTATGTTTGTATGTAGTGGAGGGGTTTGAGAACTATTGATCCTTTTAGCTTCTTCCGTTAGGCGCCGCTTCTTTTATGTTGCTTTGGGTTGAATTCTCCATTTTGGCCTTTTTTCCCCCTAGATTCTCTTTTTAATCCTCTCTTTTCTAGTGGGGTTGAGAAGTGTTGTGATCTTTTTTGTAAGATGAGGTAAATAATGTTGGAGCCTCAATGAGAAAGCCTTTTTCTTTTTTCGCCCAGTTGTTGTTCATTTGAGGATGACTTAGGTCGTTTAACAGTCACAAGAAATTTAGATTATCAAAATGCAGAAAAACAAGCCTGCTTGGCAGTATATGCTAGAATCATTTTCGTGAGAGCAATTAGTTTTGTCTTATCACATATATTCCCCGTTAATTCTGTCAATTATGCTAGTCATATTAATAACTCAAAATTCCTGCTATAAATATACGGGTCTAGCTATGGTGTAATTATGATATCATATTATAGTTGTTTTTAGCCGTTGAATTCATCTATGGTGAGAGCAAATGGTTGGATCTAGGCTGGGTGTAATTGTGGCATGGTACCACAGTTGCACCATAGCTAAGTCCTAAATATACATAAGTGGAATTTGCTCCTATAAATATAGATTTCACGTGTATTTCGTGTAGATTTTTTGGATTAATGTGTTATATAACTGAAAAAGAAAAGAAAAAGTATAAAAGTGGTTGTTTATGAAGCCCGATGGAAGTGGAGATGGCAAGATTATCCACCAACCAATCCACCTGCCAAAACCTACTCACTATTAGTACTTTTGTGGGTCGTGGACATGTATATTATTTTAAATTGAAACCCACGACAAATTACAGGTGGGTTTAATAGTAGAAAAAATCCATCAAATATTTGTGTAGGTATCTGCCAACCCACATTCTTTATTTTAATTCTTTATAATTTTAATCATAAAAATTATGTTAAAAAATTTAATCATAGATATATAAAAGTAAAAATTCTTAATCCTTAAACTTAACCTATCTTATTGCAGTACGCGTGAGCATACACGCACATGACAAGATAGATATAATAAGATTATAATATATAGATATTTTATAATTTTTAAGTTTAATATTATTGATATTTTATTTTAATTAATTGATTTTATTTGTTTTACTGTAATGACTTGAACTGAATGATTGCTTACTAAAGTTGGTTTTATTTGTTTAATTAATTGTTAACAATAGTTGTACAAAAATTTACTTGTAAATATTCTTGATAATACTTGTATATTGATTAAAAGATGGAGCAAGGTATTAATAGCAATGATGGTGATTTCCTTACAATAGAAATATTTAGTGTTAGATTTATATATTTTATGTTTTAGTATTGAAATGTTAATTTCCTAATTACATTGATAAATCTAGAATTGACTATATACCCATTTTTTTTTAAGCTATTGTTATAATTATATGGTTTGAATTATATAATTTAAAAGTATTTTTTTAATATTTGTGATTTTAAATGACAAAACACGCAAAAAATCTGCTACTGGTGCTGGGTGGATTTGATAAATGTTAAAATCCGTAGTAGAAAAAATAAAAATCCACTGCGGGTTGCAGGCAGATTTAGTAATTTAAATTTTTTATGGGTGCAGGTTTGTCATTACGGGTGATGTCCATTGCCATCACCAGATAGAAGCATTTAAACCCACTTTTCTATTGCATCAGCAATTATGTGTGCAACAATACCAGAAAAAGTCTGGGACTAATGCCCTTTAATCCCCGCAACTTATAATTACATGAAAATAAAAATAAATGTAAGTAATAATAGAGATAAATTTTTATACCAATTATTTTTATACAAAGTAATATGACATAATGTTATTAGTTGAGTAAAAATATAAAATAATGAAGATAAATCATATGTATCATATACTTAGTTCAATAATTGTCCAATATATATCTACTCTTTGGACATTTTGTTATTTGAGCATTTAGAATAAATTATTTAAAAATTAGTTGAGTTACACCATAAGATATGAGAGCTTTATTTAGTTGATAATTCTTATAGTTTAAATTTCATAAGGTAAAATTGTTTTAATAATTATAATGTTAGGACTAAATTAATTTTTTTACTACAAAGAAGGTATTATTTTAAGGTGTGGTTATACAAATTGTTGTCTAAAATTGATTTTTCTTAATACAAGTGACATAGAGGTAAAGTATGCAATGGAATGATAATTAATGAAATAAGTAAAATCTAATTAAAAAAAGTGATAAAAATAATTTCAAAAAATTAATTCATATATCTATATAATGTTGGGAATATGCAAAATCATCTTAAAAGTTTAAAGAATAAATCATTGTACGAATCAACTTTTTTAAAAAATAAATTATTTTTTTGAATGTAATGTAGCGTATATATTTTTTAATATACAATTAATTATTTATATGTGGAGGTAAGTACTTTAAGATGAGATATAAAAACGTTATAATTTATTATAATGTTGAATTTATTTTTATCTATAATTAATTCAAATTGAGACCAAATTTTTTATGATTATATAGAAATTATTTCTATATAAAATATTATTATCAAAAGGTTTTACTAATTAAAACTGTTAATGCTGTGTGATGCCAACAATCAATAATGTAAAGCGGGTATTGGCTACATTTTATGCTTCAAATAAATACAAGAAGGACGTGTGAATGTGATCAGCTTGTAAAAGCAAGTGAAAGAAAACAGCACCTAATCCTAACTCCTACCCTAAGAAAACATCAATTAATAATGTGATCAGCTTGTTTTACCCAACCTCAATTATCCCCTATTAAAATAATGGACAATACCAATTATATCATTACATTTATAGGCCATCTGTTTCGAGAAAGTGAGTGTATTCAGCTTTCTTTATCAGACATGATGCAGATCCCACAAGAATAAGAATAAGATTAACACAACTAAAAGCACTTTTCTACAATCCACCTTGACATGCACAAGATGAAGAAATTCAATAAAAGCTTCAATATAAGATTACTTTTTTTTTTCCCCAGTTTAACCATCCTAATTCATACCATCCTTGTATACAAGAGCTCTTTCTATTTTTGAAGTAAAACTTGTGTCTTTAAAATCCCAGCAGTATGAAACACACAGAGTGAAAGGGTACAAGAATCCATCAACTTAAACCCAAACTGACAGAAGACGAGAAGAAAAATAACCATTCACTAAACCAAAGAAGAAAAGAGGAGATAAATAATGCAAAATTTACCTGTTAACTAACAGTTCTAGCTTTGGTCATAGATGTTATCCTTACAACTCAAAATTGGGGTGACAAAATTAATGCTACCTCCATACCCCTTCCAATTGGAGAAGAAATGACTCGAATTACTTTACATGGTAAAAAGAGAATTGCAGTCAGAGGCGTATGATGCAGTAAAACCTATGAATCAGTATACCTCCCAGGTCAACTAACAGGCTTGAGTGTGCGGTATTCTTTTTCTGTCATTGATCTTATGCCATAAGGATCAGGTTCCACTTCTTCTTCCATACCTTCTTTAGGAGGGTAGCCAAGGGTACGTGCTTGCGACCACTGATCTCTTACCCCACAGTCAATAGCATACTTGATTGTGCGCACCAAGTATCCTTTATCTGTTATGAGATGTGGCTGGACTGTCAGCATTCTCATGATACCTGAAAAAGTGTCACAACACAATCACAATTTAAGAACTTTATCCCATCAGGCCATCACATATGGATCATTAGACACTTGATGCCCAAGCAATAATCCATTTTGTTGTTAACATGTATGCATTGGTGAAATGTCAAAGACCAAAAAATGCTCAGTTATGACAAATTCCAAACTGGTGAAGAAAAAACTGGAGCAGTTAGCATGTTTCAAGAGTAAGCTAGCAGACCTATGTCTGCATTTCTGTGGAAGTCACAACACTACAAACTAAGGTATCTTATTTTAATCCACTTTTACATCTTTTACTAGCATAGTTCCTAAAAAAAAGTTGCTTGTTTCTTTGTCATTCACCAAGTTTAGTGCCAAATAAGCACTACATTGAAACCCCTGTTTCTTTTCCTTTTTGAAAGAAACTACAATAAACTTAAGTTTCTTTTGGTTAATTAGGGCTACGTGTGATACTTTTGGTTGAATTGATATTATCTCTGGAGATTACATTAAAGGAAAAAAAAGGTATAAATTAGGGTTACACTTTAAGAAAGATAAGGTGAAATTTGCAAAATATCATTGAAGTTTTTTTAGTTGATATAACATTTAAAAAAATTCATAAATATATTCTCAAAAATCCAACAGAAACTTTTTAACTTGACAAGTTTTTCTCAGAGCGCAAAAAAAAAAAACAACTATAGGAAATTGAAAAGGTTGCAACTGCTTTTTCTGATAAGGGATAAGACAGGAAAATAATAGTCTATCTTTGGGTGGTTGAGTGATCTGTGTAACAGAAATGCAGAAGTCAAAAAGAGGTTTCACAAAAACTGGAGAAAAGCAAAGTAGTGTCAGTGACTTGGTGAGACAATAGATCAATGGAATTAAATAAGCATATCAACAAGATTATACCTGCAACAATGCCATCTCCAGATGCTGACATATCAGAAGTGAAAGGGGTAAGTGGAGCATCCTCCGTCCCAAGAACCGCACCATCATCCTCCTTAGTGTAGTAGTGTACCTTAGAAGTCCCATTTGTTACAAACAGAACCTTGAGATTTTCATGCCAAAGTGGAGCAATTACTTCAGGTTCATAGTGGACAAACTTAGATCGTGCGTTGTTTTTAGTGTCAAATTCTTCAGTGGGCTTAATCCCACATAAAAACTCCAGTTCCTGCTTAGTAACCTCAATCACATCTGCAAGATTCCATGCTTGTTGAATGAACATCTTGGTTTCTTCACCAGACTGCCACAATGGCAATGGAAGGTTAACATCATAGAAAATAATTCCTCCAAATTGCTTTGAGATCTTGATGGCTTGCAATGTAGTGGATTTCATGTTTCGTTCAAGCATAGAATGTGTGCTGAAGTAAAACATCTTAGCCTGCATTAGAAGTCATATAGAAATTCAGTAATTTCCTGATGTAATATAGCCAGTAAAAAGGCTTATTAATCAAGTAGTAAAGCAAACAACATGAAGTTGGACTCAGAAAATATGAGTCTTCTTTTGTATTCAAATTTTTATTAATCTTATATTTTAGTAAAAGAACTGATTATGAATGATTTAAAAAGATTTTTGCATTACATGCAGGAAAAGCAAGACCGGCACAACTTAATACATCCAACCAACCAAAAGAGAAGGAATAACTAATGTTTATTATATTGTCCCATGGATACGGATCCGTTACCTCCTTTAGCACATCAATATTGATCTCAGACTTAGTCAGAGCATCCTCTGCACAAGGTTTGACACAAGTCATTCTTAAACGACCTCTCTTACCAATCTTCATCTGTGATACAGCTGTGGGCCTTTTGGCATCAATGCGAACTGACCGAGTCTGGACATTGTTGACATTCATGTAATAAAGCATGGCCTGCCCATACTCATCATCCCCAAGTTTACCCATGAAGGCAACCTTACCGCCCAATCTTGCTAGAGCTATCGCAGCACTACCTGTGCATCCCCCGGGAGATCTAATAAATTTTTCTGGGGCCCATAATGCATCCTTCATTCTTTCATGTATTTCATGATCTATAAGTCTATTGGCTGGCCTTCCTGATGGCACAAAAGCATGTTGTGCAGATCCAAAGCAACAAACAAGAGGAGGCCAACCATATGTAAAACTAATATCTTCCCCATCGTCTTTTTCCAATTCTATCTCTCCCTTACTCTCATCATCAACAATGTTAATGAATGTATACTCCTCAACATCACTAATTTCAGATTCATTACCTTGATCCTCTGTTTCATCACCAATCTTTTTTGTGGTCTTCCTCCTCCTCCTCACTTTCTTCTCAGTTTTTTCTTCCTCCATGCCAGTCGAAGCTGATGCAGCTGTGAATGATTAAGCAATGGTTTTAGGACGAAGATACACAAAATCAGACAAAATACTCAACAAAAAATATGGGGTGTACCTTTCCTTCGAGTCATTCGTGGGGTTTTCTTAGTATCTTTACTTGATGAAGCCACAATACTTTCCTCATCTGAAGCATCCCTACTTAACTCCAAATCAGAATTCTCATCCAATGCATCAGTTTCTGATTTCTTCCTCGTTTGTTTGAAGGTAGCACGTTTAGTAGTCAGAGGTGTCCTCTTTTTAACAACTGCCTCACTGCCACTGAGCTCATCTTGAGCTGACGCTTGTACAATTTTCTTTCTAGAGGTAGCCACAAGATGCCATTTAGCACTATGTAATCTGAAATTCTGAGCATGCATTAAGTTTACCGATGAACAATACTGCCAATTTGAATGGCACCTACGTTATAGAACAAACAAAGTTACTATTGCATATATTCAACACAGTGAATACTTATTTGATAAATGAGCCGAGGCAAGTTCTTCTCCTCGTGGAAATTTCCAGTAACATGTCCAGAAAATAGAATTTACAGAGTGAGAGTTCCAGAAATCGTCTCAGCAAATTAACTTGAACTCTTGCTCAAATGAAATACAAACAAAGGGAAAAAAACATGGGCTTTTAGTTCATTTATACGAGCAGTTAAATCATGAAGATTAAAGAAAATATCTTGTAGGAATTAGAGTTCAAAGGACAAAATTCTAAATTACAAAGGGAAATGAGTTAAAGGAAATGAAGAAGTAGAGAGAAAAAGCATATATAGAGAAAGGGATAAAAAGGAACCTGGGCAGAGAAAGAAAATGAGCGAAAGAGAGAGAAGCCATAGCGATTAGCGCAGCCCTTGAAGAGCTCCGACTCAGTGCTCTGCAATTACCAAGACTCGGTTGCTGGGTTTTAGACTGCCAATGCCAGAGGATGAGGGGGTTTAGGGAGCAAAGCAACCATTAACTGTAAAATGACCAACGTGAAAGATAAAACGAAGTTCGAATAATTACATAATGATGGTAAATAAGGCCACTTACTCATTCACCACCCGAATTTTTTAAAATATTTTTAAAAATACACAAAAATTTTATCCTTTATAAAAATCTATCTAAAATTTATGAAGTGTTTTAATTATCTACTCTCATTTTAACTCCGTCAAAATCTTGCTGACATTATAGGCCTAAAATAATCATTTCACCTGCACCTTCGAAAACGACGTCGTTTGCACGGTAAAAAAATTAAAAACTAAAATTAAAATATAAATATAAATAAAAATAAAATTCACATTCTCGTCGTTCACAAACGTGTCTCAATTCTCAAGGAGCATCCTCTTCTCTCGCAACTCTCAAGCCGCTCAACTCACCGGCTCACCGCCGACGTTGATCAGTCACCGCGCCAAGCCTTCAGCCTCCCCAGCAGCCACCGCACTGCCAAGTCTCCACCGCGCCAACAGCCACGCAATTTCTTGTTGCTCAGTACTCGCTCCACCGCGCCACACTACCAGCATCGTGTCACCATCTTCCGCTACAGCAAGCCGGCAATCTTTCGTGATTTTGTTTTTGCCTCTTGGTAGTTGTAGCTGCTGTTGTGTTAGGGTTGGGATATTATCTTCCAATTAAATTAGGGACTTCG
This sequence comes from Citrus x clementina, assembly GCF_000493195.1. Taxonomy (NCBI): domain Eukaryota; kingdom Viridiplantae; phylum Streptophyta; class Magnoliopsida; order Sapindales; family Rutaceae; genus Citrus; species Citrus x clementina. The sequence continues at coordinate 20,621,997 of NW_006262274.1, read as the reverse complement.
AAATTTCAGTTGATTGGTTGCATTCAGCTTGTTTCTAACACCACACTCAAATGTATGATTGTAAGTTTGGCTGAATTAGGTGCTGCATTATATTTATGGTTTACTTGGTAAAGTAATTTGCTTGCTGCCCTTTTTTTTTAATTTGTTTGATTTCAATTTGGTATTTTTTTAATTTGAGTTATATATGTTTTCATTTCTGAAAATAATTCAGTTTGTTTTGCATGCTTATGAATTGTGATCAGTGCTTAAATAATCCCCTTTATTGCTTTTGTTTTGTCCGATCTATTTTAGTTTAGTTAGATTAGTTTCAAGCTATAAGTCTAATTCGGAATTTTACTTTTACGATAAACTAAGTAGTTAAGTTTTTGCAGCTGTAGTAATTTCACTAGAGGAAGAACAATCTGATTTTCTTTTCCTATCTTTTAATATCTATATTGCAAACAAATAAGTTATCTGATTTTTTCTTTTTCTTTTTGGGGTCATTTATTGGGGCAAAATAGTCATTTTATGTTCATGGCAAAATTGTCATTTAATCAATATTTTGTTAATTTCTTTAATAGAGTTAAGATGGCGGACAACTCAAACACTTTGTAAACTTTAGGTGGGGTTCTGCAAAGAAAAAATGTCTTTGTGTATTTTCAAAAAAGTTCGAAAAATCAGGTGGTCCGTGGATAATTTCTCATAATGATAATAATAGTAACAATAGTATTTTTAACGATGGCTGTCTTTCCCAAAACGATGAAATTTCCACATTAGCGGTGCATATTAAATTGACCACTGTCCTCTCTTCTCTTCAGTCTCCATGAATCAATTGAATTCAATCTGTAGTGTCATTTGTTTTCCTGTGCATGTCCCTCTTTTGGGTTATTCAATTGTTCACTTACATCAAATTTAATGAAGTAAGGCACCCAGTTTCATGATCTTTCATCATTCTTATAGTTTACAGCTTTTAGTAGCATAACCTCTCAAAGAAAAAGGAAAATCTGTGGTTTCAGAATCTTTGAAGTTCAACTTTTTATTACTTTCTCTTAGTGAAGATTAAGATTTAAATTTTATCGTTTTTCATATCTTTTTTGGTATCATATAGATTGATGCCGTGTGAAGGGAGTTATAACTAGAAAAATATGATCAGCTTCACCTAAGTTATTGAGAAGCTACTCCAGATGAATATTTTCAATCTGCTTTTGCCCACTAGACGTGGGGTTGGTGCTGTCATGAAGGGCTGTAGAGGTAATGTGGATTTGATCTTTTATTATTGTATTGCGCTTTAATACCAATAATGTAGCCAGACTCCACTCTTGTTAGATGTATGTAATCAACAATCAGCCATGAATTTATGTTTTGGGGTCCAAGTGACACAATAAGTATTGGAATTTTTCTTACATTGGAGGTTATGAAAGTTTTCTTCGTTAAGTTCTTTGACATTTGCTACATTTCATTGCAGCAACGTGTTATTCATTTTTCCATTCATCCCCAGAAACCACGGTTGAAGTTCAATCCCAAGAGCAGGAAGTAGTGATTGCTATGGGAAGTAATGTGGGTGACAGACTTTGTAATTTCAATGAAGCCTTGCAATTGATGAAGAAATTAGGTGTAAACATCACCAGGCATGGTTGTCTCTATGAGACTGAACCAGCTTATGTAACTGATCAGCCTCGCTTTCTCAACTCAGCAGTTAGAGGTGTTACAAAGCTTGGGCCACACGAGCTCTTGGGAGTGCTTAAGAAAATTGAAAAAGACATGGGTCGTACTAATGGAATAAGGTATGGTCCAAGACCAATTGATTTGGATATACTGTTCTATGGAAGGTTCAGTATTCATTCTGATATACTAACTGTTCCTCATGAGAGAATTTGGGAGAGACCGTTTGTAGTGGCCCCATTGTTGGATTTATTGGGATCGTCTGTAGAGAGTGATACAGTTGCTTGCTGGCATTCATTGTCACAACAACACAACGGACTTTTCGAAACATGGGAGAAACTGGGTGGCGAGTCCTTGATTGGGAAGGAAGGGATGAAAAGGGTTTTACCTATTGGAAACCTTTTATGGGATTGGTCTCTGAAAACATCTGTCATGGGTATCCTTAATTTGACCCCAGATAGTTTTAGCGATGGAGGAAAGTTCCAATCAGTAGAAGCAGCAGTTTCTCAGGTTCGCTTGATGATTTCAGAAGGGGCAGATATGATTGATATTGGTGCACAATCCACACGGCCTATGGCCACCAAGATTTCCGCTGAAAAAGAGTTGGAAAGACTCATCCCTGTCTTAGAAGCTGTTCTAACAATGCCGGAGATGGAAGGGAAGCTTGTCTCTGTGGATACATTTTATTCAAAAGTTGCTTCAGAGGCAGTCGGCAAAGGGGCTCATATCATAAATGATGTATCTGCTGGGCAATTGGACCCTGACATGTACAAAGTTGTTGCTGGCCTTAAGGTTCCATATGTCGCAATGCATATGAGGGGAGACCCATCCACAATGCAGAATGAGGAGAACCTGCAGTACGATGATGTTTGTAAGCAGGTTGCTTCCGAGTTGTATTCAAAAGTTAGAGATGCAGAATTATCAGGTATCCCAGCTTGGAGGATTATTATTGACCCTGGAATTGGGTTTTCAAAGAAAGCGGAACATAATTTGGACATCCTCCTCGGGTTGCCAGCTATAAGGAGACATATTGCAATGAAAAGTTTGGCTGCATCTCATGCTCCTATATTGATAGGACCCTCCAGGAAAAGATTTTTAGGTGAAATATGCAATCGCCCTTCTGCTGATGAGAGAGATCCTGCAACCATTGCTTCTATCACTGCTGGGGTTCTGGGAGGTGCAAACATTGTGAGAGTACATAACGTACGAGATAATTTAGATGCGGTGAAGCTCTGTGATTCCATGTTGACTCGGGTAAATCTCTTGCATGATTTAGAATGATGCAGATTATTATTTCGTTTATTTATTTGGTAGGATTCTGCTTGTTTCTCTTTCTCTTTCGGATTCCAAAAATGCTTCTGTGATAAGGTCAAAAATACTAATAATAAAGATTCCTGATTCTTCAGCGGATGTTGTATCTTTACCCAAATGTGTTTAACGCAAATGCCCAAGCAACTCATGAACTTTGCTTGTTTTTAAATAACTGTGTAATTCATGACATTGTTTGTCTTAAACATGCATAATCACGCGAAGAACGATGAATGTTCTTTAGAGAAATGAGTTCTAACTAACTGCCATTTCACGCTCCTTTATTTAGTCCATATCTCGCTCATACTCATAATATAAATTCGAACAGATAAAATGCAAAAGTTGAAATTGCACATCTGATATGAATGACTTGAATTAAAACTGAGATATCATAGTACCATCCACCAGGTCTCAACTGATATGACATCCATGATGAAGAAAGCAGTTATGACCAGTATAACATCCATGAAGAAGAGGGGAGTTATGAAATCGAAATTTGATTAGGTATCTACACAGTTATATAGAAGTAAATTTGCATCTAAATAAAATGCAGGTATTCCTTTCTCTCACAAAGGTTCTACAAGAGAGTTACCGGTAACTTACAGATATTGATGAAACTAAAAGAAGCAACAAAAAGAAACAAAAATGTTAGTTTCTATACCATTACTTCATTCAGGCCCCAGTTTGCAATCTAAGAACTATTGTTTTGCTTCAAAACCTCAGCTTCAGCCCTGGCCATAGGGTCATCCTTCATCTCATCTTCTTTTTCTCCTTCTCTATCCTCTGCCATTTTCTTTCTATGCAACTCCTCTGCAGCCTGCATTGCGGCACGGTTCTCTGCCTGCAAACGCTGCATCTCCTCCTCTTGTTGTTGCCTCTCGAACCACGTATCGGCATCCGCCCAAACTGGAAAATGAGAAAAACAGAATTGAGTCTCATCAGAAAAATACTGATCTGCCTGATCATTTAACACCTGATACATACAACACTAGCATTTAGCGCCGGAAAGTCCTAGATCTCCTGTACTTTATAAGATATCAACAAAGTTTGTGTTTGATATAAGTAACCTGAAGAAAACAAATATGTTCTCATGGAATTAACCACAAATTTTATTTTTCACTGATATCACAGTGACTATGAGATCTAATACACACACAAAGCTAAATACACAAGCATTGAATATTCTGTCCTCAACCTTCGAAGAAATCAACCTATACCTACCACTGAAAAATGACAAGAAATAGAAAATGTCTTTATGCTTCTTAGAAACCCTAAACCTAGACAAGAGAAAGGAAGGTACAGAAAAGAAATTGAAAATCTTAAATGTACAACGACAATTAAATTGAAAATCAGCAATTAACAGTGCTGCTTCCCAGAATATTATTCAAAAACACCATCGTAAAAGATTTTATATAGACTTGTCTAGGAGAGAACAAATTAAAATGGAATAGCTAAGAGACTCTTCCAAGTTCTTTCCGCCTCTACAAGACAAGTGGTTGAAACATATTCAAGTCCTACAATAAATAAAATCATAGACACAAACAGCAATGAAGGGAATCAGTGATAATTTTAGCAATCAAGGTAACTGAGCTCCAAAACTCAATCTGATGAGAGATCTATCTTCAGACCAAAAAATATTCATTTTTCATAATTTCATTTCAAGGGTTAACAATCAATTATCACTGCCTATGAAGAAAAATTATAGAGAAGTCAAACTAATATTTACTTCTAACAAAGCCAAACCTAAACCCTAAGCCCCAACAATACAGCGGGTCAAAATCAAAATTTAGTAACAAAACCAAATCTAAAAAACGGAAGAAAATTGAAAAAGAAGAAAAGAAAAAGAAAGCAAGGGAAACATACTGGGCTGAGCGGCCCAGCCTTGCTCGCCACCCTTGATGCGTTCCGGGAGGGCGTAGTTAACAGTAAGGACACGGCCGTAGAGTTCAGCACCGTCCATGTTATCCATAGCCTGGATGGCGTCTTCTTTTTCGAGGAAGGTAACGAACCCAAAAGAGCGATGCTTCTGGGTGGCCTGATCCAACGGCGTCTTCACGTCCTTAATGTCGCCGAAGGGTATGAATGCTGCGTGTAGTATTGCCTCGTTCACTTCCTCTGCTAGTCCTCCTACGTACAGCGTGTTCTTCTGTACTGCCAGATTCGCCATCCCTTCTCCCACCACCCCTTCTCTTCTTTCTACTTTCTTCTTCCTTCTCCCGATAAATTGCTTATGCTTATTTTTAAGAGGAAATTTAACCAGTTAGTTTTCACGTCGGCGACGTAGGAACAGTTTCGCTTTATATTTTATTATGGGTTAATTCTGTCCTGCCCCCAAATTTTTCAACACATTCCACTGTACACCCAAATGTTTCAACAATACTCAATTCACACTCAAATCCGTTAATTTGACCATTTATTCTAACGGTCAAAGGGTAAATTTGGAAGTTCATGCCATAAATATTATTTAATAATGATAAATTAAATTTATTTGATAAATTAATTGATGGGATTATTATTAATTATTTTTAATTAAGAATTTTTAATGTAAATATTAATTATTGGATTAATATTTTATCCTATTTAATTCTTTTCTAATTCAAGATAAGGGGTATTTCAGACATTTCTTTAACTTTCAAATAGCTCCGTTAAAAATAACGGTCAAATTAACGGAATTGGGTGTGCAGTAGAAAATGTCGAAAAGTTTGGGTGCTCAGTGGAAAATGTTGAAAGATTTGGGGGTTAGGTGGAAATAACCCTTTTATTATTCATCGATTATCACCTTGAACTGGGCCAGCAAATTAGGAAAAGCCCAAAATCCATTATTTTATAAATTTTTTTTTTTTAAAAAAAAAAAAAACACTGTTTATTCCGTCTGGGTAGGTTTCGTTATAACACCTTTCTTGTATATGCTGCTATCTTTCTTTATTCTGAAAGGAAGTTAATTCCAATGACTCATGAACTTAAACGTCTGTTATTCTCCAATCTTTAGAGTTTGGATTGATCCATTCCAGCCATTTCCAGGAATAGCTATCCAGATTACATAGCTTGAAGCTCAAGATATCCCGTGAACATTATTGTAAGTGAAATCCAGCGAAATGGTTTCAATCAAACTTCCCAAACAAGTGGCGTCTAATGAATATACAGTTTCGATAGCTGCTGAAATAGGGGAGGCTATTGAGTTTACATACATGAATGCTGCTCACAACTTCAAAATCATACACTTGAAGCTGCTTACAACTCGAAATCTCCGCTTCAGAACATTATCAATAACATCATTATATTTAAAACATGTTAGACATAATAAAATTGAGAATCTGGGAACACCTAATGAATTGGTAGAACTCTTAAAAAATAAAAATAGAAAAGAGAGAAATTATTGTGCGTCACCGTTTTTCTATAAATTATAGCCTGCTTTTGCAATTCCAAAATTTCATGCAAGCATACTAGACAGTGTAATGGAGATGCATTGGTTCACTTCTTGCGCAAGCACAAGAAGCCAACCATCACGGAGATGCCAACAACAGCGACAGGAGCAGCCCAGTATTGCTTTGTCAAGTTCTTGAGCTTTAGTGCAAAATCTGACGGTTGCCTTTTAGACGAAATTTCAAGTTCTGGGATCAATGGAGATGAAGTGTCAAGCTCACCGATACAAAAGCTCTCCAGGAGTTCCCTTGCATCTTTGCTATGCCCAGCATCTTCAAATTCGTCTGTTGCATCTTTTGCTACAATAATGAAATTACAAGCATCAAAACATATCGAGGGTTCAACATCTATGACATTGATACAGAAGGTAATACTCTTTGAATTAAAAACATAATACATAACGTAATCAGATCCCACATCGTCACAGATCATACTTGGATTGTAATAGACTTGTGCAGGAAAGTTCCACGAGAGATATATTATGTATAAACTAACTGCAAGAAAAGAATTACCCGTTGCAGCAAGAACTACATCATCTCCACCAGGATGATCATCCAAATATGAAGTGACATCATACACCTGAGATTGACATAAGAGATATTTACCAAATTTCAGAACATTATTTACCCCAAAAAAAAAAAATATATTTGAAATTCCTTGGAACCTCTGATTCAATCAATAGCAATAGGCATTACATATATCACAATCCTCGATCTACTCTACAATCCGGTAGCTATTAGTATGCGGAACTATTCAGCAAGCACATAAATTTACTAAAGGTAATCAATCAGCACACAGTAAAGATAAGCCAAATGGAACAGAACATGGATGATACTGAAGCAATTAATTCAATACCAATCGTCGGAGCAATTACCAATCAAGTAACGCTTTTGGGATTAACTGTTCACAAATGTTTTACACGCCAGTTGTGACTGCATCTTGATAATAATTTTATTTTTCAAGCCCAAAGAGCAACTATTTGACCCATGGCTAACCCGGTATTCAAATCCTAACTTTTTTGGCTAATGAATTGAATCAAATAAGAAGTTTGATTGATGCAAATCACGAAGGGGGGAAAAAGAAAGGGTACCTTGTTATGAACGACAATCCAGCAATCGTCTTTGGTGTTGTGGTGAGCAGCTTCTTGCATCGTGTAGAGCTTTGAGAGAGTCGGCATCTTTATTGGTGGGCTTTTGGTCAGCCGCTCTCCCTCTCTCTCAACAAGATTTTCTGAGATCCTCACCTTCAACCCTGTGCTCAAGAATTGGGATTTGGCATCTCAGGCCCGTTTTCTGTCTCTCGGGTTAAAAGGCTCTGACTTCTTCGGCCGTTGTTTTAAATAATTTCCTTATTTCTTTTTTATTATTTTCTTACAAGGTTTTCCTTTTATTACTTTTTCGCTGTCAAAGATTTTTTATTGCAGGAATAATAATAAAAAAATCACAAATAATTTTGAATAAATTAATATGTATAAATTGATATGGCACAAAGAAATTAGTTGAAAAATGTAATATTTTTTTCTAAATTATGTGGGATCATAATAATTTTATATAATTAATATCTTCGTATCACGTCAGTTTGTACGCGCTTATTTATATAATGTGATTTTAGGATTTGATTAGGATTAATATTTAATTCACACTGTGAATCAATTTAAAAAGAAAGAGAGAAGATGTGAAAGCTGAGAAATTAACCTATTGAGAGAGTATGTAATTTGTGTGCTGCATTCTGATCATAATTTCGCCTCCTTGGCATCAAATGCTTATTAACTTGATCAACTGCAAGCGTTCTTTGGCTGGCTTTATCACACGCCACCATGAATCCAACTGTTATTGCAACGTGCACGCTCCAATGTCAACGTAACGTCGTCGAGCCAACTCCTGCTGAAGTTCAAGTCGAAACTGTTGTTACTGAAAACCGGTGATTTCCATTATTCCATGCAATGCGTACGTGAAAACAAACCCAGCTAGCTTACTGATCCCTTCACCCAGTGTTCCAATGGAGCTCACCGACCAATTTTATAGCGTCTATCATATGCATATGATGAATAGGTGTGTTTGATTTTGACATAAGTGCGTTCCATATACGAAAGAATTGTATGTGTTTCGCAGTTAGTGATGTAATTAAGTTTTTGGGTAAATTTAGCTCACGTTGGTGGAATTTGGTTGTCAATCTTCTTTCCTAGCTGGGCCTAGGACTTTTCGGCTTCGGGCCTGCGGTTCACTCAACAAATCAGTGGCTAGGCTTGGCCAAGACTGGTCCGCGTGTCCGACCCATTTGCCATCCCTATTACTAGTAAAAAGTTTTTTGGGTAAATTTAATTGTTGAATTTCGTGATTTTAAATTTGTTCAAAAGTAGAACAAAGCTTAAATTCAAATAAATTAAACTAATAAATTAAAGCTCACAGGCCAATAATCACCTGAAAATTAAAATCTAATTCATGCCTTTACAGTTATCTTTTATATTTCGGTGGCTGATTGTTTTCATGCATCACCTTTTTATTGGCAGGACTATGTCGTAATCTGTGAAGACTATAGCCCGGCTAATAAAATGGTTATAGCGTACCATGGTGTGCATAATATCAGCCCTCTTGTTTTCATAATATTAAAAATGGCCATTGTTTAATCATGAAAATTTAAAAATGGTATAGCATGAAGAGGCTCCATAATCTCAATGAATTTCCAAAATAGAATCGAATTATAAATAAAAAGGTTATATTAAGTAAACGTTCATAACTCTTTTTAAAATGTTATATCAAACAAAACTTGGTGTAATTCCGTTTAAGAAATACAACTCAAGTAACGCTGGCATGCAGCCACACTATTACTAATTATATCAACCTCATAGTTTACATATTTTCGCAACAAATAGAGTATCCGATCTTATCAGATTGGGAAACAATTTCTATTATTCCATTTTAGGCTTATATGCTTTAATCACTGCAATCAGCCCGAGATAATTGTATGACTTCGTTCTTTTGTCGTTTTAAGGTACCATAATAAATGTGCACCATCTAGATTCATTCATTACTTTTGTCACTGCTCTATCCTATCATATATAAACACTAAAGTCATTCAAAACTGAGAACTCTTCTTGTAATTTCAAACATCAATGGCGTATTTCAGAAAAAAATACTATCAATCATAGCCTCAGTTTGTTCGAGCGTTGTTGCCACTGCATTAGCTTGCTCTAATGGACAATGCAATGTCACATTTCTTTATAATGAATACATTATGGAAAAAAATAAATAAATAAATAAAAGAGAAGAAAATTGACAGTAAACGCTTTAATATGTTTGTTTAGTTAATTTCTGAGTTATGAGTCTGATTCCGATAATTAATGTCTGCCATTTTCGCCTGGAGATGACTGCTCATCTGACGGGGTTTGCGCGGCTGGACTCGATTGTTTCTCTTGTTCCTTAGAAAGCAAAGGTTCAAGATGTGTTAGATCATCTTTTACAGACCAATTCAAGCTTGAGGTAAATTTATGTCCACTCACTTATTGTGTGTTAAGTATCATAGAATTCAAGTTTATTTATTTATTGTTTTCCCCGATTGACAAAATATATACTCAAATTGAAATCTCAAATATGAATATTATTGACATGAATTTTAATCATGTTTTTTTTTTTTTTTCTCAATTTTTAACAGAAGGACTCATTGCATTTCAGCAAATATTCGTTCCTAACAACACATAATTCTTTTGCCATTAGTGGAGAGCCGCCACATACTAGATTTCCAAGAGTTACCTTAACAAATCAAGAAGATAACGTCACACAGCAGCTTAATGTGAGGTTACTCCGTCGATTACATATTCAAATAAAAAATTTTAATTAGATCAAATTAGCTATATATACAATTTTTTTTCCCCCAAAATTCGCAGAATGGTGTTCGAGCCTTTAATGTTGGACACATATGACTTCAAAGGGGACATATGGTTGTGTACTCCTTCGATGGAAAATGTCTTGACATAACTGCATTTGTAAGTAATAAATTACTTACATTTCTTAATAAAATTGCTTCAATTAAAACACACAGAATTCTTTCTGATGTTTTGTCCTTCAAAAAGGAACCTGCTAGAGACACTTTTAAGGAAATAGAAGCCTTCTTGTTAGCTAATCCAACAGAGATTGTAACAATAATTTTGGAGGACTACGTTGAGACCCCAAATGGCTTAACCAAAGTTTTCAATGAAAGCGGTTTGATGAAGTACTGGTTTCCTGTCTCAAAGATGCCGCAAAACGGACAAGACTGGCAGCTGTTTAAGGACATGGTGGCCAGTAACCAAAGGCTTATAGTCTTCACTTCAAAGAAATCTAAGCAAGAAAGTGAAGGCGTAGCTTATCAATGGAACTACATGGCAACCGATGGGCTAACTTTGTTGCTGTCGACTTTTACAAAGTGTGAAACAGTTACTTAAGTATTAATTTATCTGCCACTTCATGCTTTGAGATTATTATTATTATTATTAATCATTATTGATATATATATATATATATATAATTGATGCAGAGGAGCAATGGAGGAGGAGCATTTCAGGCTGTAGACACATTGAATGGGAAGCTCTTGTGCGGCTGTAGCGATGTACATGCATGCGTGGTAAGAGTTCATGTTCATGAATTAGTAAGTAGTAGCTATCTCATTTCAAATGCCTTTACAAAGAAGCAGTGTAGGTTGTCCAAAAGTGTTCAAACTTTTTCATAAAAGAAAAAAGGACACTCATATCTTGAAGGCTAAACTATTCCTTTAAATTTTAGAAATGAACGTAATGTACTGTATTACTAATATAATTAATGTATTATAATGTTCATAAACATTAATATATTATAATTCTCTTATCTTCATCAAAATAGTGGAAATTCATGATCAATAAAAGAGAAATTTAACAATTAAACATTTCTGAAATGTTGCAACTAGTTATTCAATTTTTTTTTTTTTGGAATACTGCCATCTACCTCTACTTACTGAAAGGAGAATTGAATGATTAGTTACTCTGCCCATTAATAGGAGATTTTTTTTTTGATGACATGAGATTATTATTCAAATTACAACTCACATTACATGAGAGTATAACTGATATGTACAATTACATATATATATATATACTGAGACATGTTGACATCAATGTTGATATGACACCGCTCAAATTTTTAACCCTCTCAAATATTCAAGAAACATCAACTCTTGGCCTGGGAGAAAGACTGCCTTCACTACAAAGTCATTGCACTAACTCTTGTTATTCATTTTGGAGGAGATCTGGACATTTTTTTTCACTTGGTAAAAAGCACTTTATTCATGGCACAGATTTAAACGGGCTTGTGATGTAAACAAGTAATCTGTTAAACTGGGCTAATGTAAAAGTTCACAGTTTTCCAATTGTATTCTCACGCAGTGTGATTAATTTGTAGCACTATTTGTCTTTGTTTTGCAGCACGGATCGCCGCCCGGATCATGCAGTGGTGAAGGGGACAAGGACTAGCACGGGCAACAGGCAACAGGCAACAAGCAATTGGTCATGTTTTTTGTTTTTTGTAGTTAAATGCGAGATAGTAGAAAGTGACAGTGACAGCATTAAGTAACTCACCCTCAAGTAATTAAATTGTTGCACAACAAAACGGAGGATGGGTGGGGTTATGTAGGTTTTCAATTGAGGTACATTATTAATTGCTTTGCCTCTTCAAAGCCTGCCAATAAACGTGCCAAGCTATGCCTGTATGGCCGTGTCAACTATCAACGATATCCATGCCTTTCTTTTATAGGTCGTTTAGCCTTCAATCTAGGCTCGTCAACTGATAAACCCATCAATAAATATTTTCTTATTAGTCATTAGATCAACATCAACCAACCCAGTACTTCAAAAGAAAAAAATCAACCAACCCAGCAAAGTACATTAATTCTTAATTTATTAGCAGTAGCATGCTTGCTATCGAGCTTAATTCTCAACATGCACAAGCCCCTTTGGATGATCTAATATATTAGAATTTACATGTACTTTCTTCTTGTTCTGGCAAATTAAAGGAACCTATCATTATTTTTCATTTCAGGCTCTAATACCATCGTTTAACAAAAGTATTAGGGATAAAAGCTCATTTAGTCTCTATATTTTAAAATTAGTATTCATTTGGTTTGTGTACTTTTAAAAATACCGTGAAACATTCCTGTCATTAAAGTATTAATACCCCTACCATTACTTTTTATCTCTTTTGACTTACTTTTACACTATCACTCTTTTATAATAATTTTTTTATTTGGGCATTAATATAAAGAAAATAATTAAATTACCAATTTAACCCTAAAAATTAAAAAAAAATTATATTAATTTTTTTGCAAGCGTCATTTGCACACTTGGTAGTTTGCATATAATTTTTGACAATTAAAAATTAATATAAATTTTTTTTTATTTTTTAAGATTAAATTGGTAATTTAATTATTTTCTTTTTATTAATGTCCAAACAAAAAAATATTATAAAAGGGTAATATTATAAAAGTAAGCCAAAAGAAATAAAAAGTTACTGTAGGGGTATCAATACTTTAACGACACAGATGTTTTGAGCCATTTAAAAAAAATGCATGAACTAAATAAATACTAATCTTAAAATACAGGGACTAAATGAGCTTTTACCCAAAGTATTAGCATATGCTTATCTCAAGAAACCTACATTTTTACTCAGAATCTAGGCATTAACAAAAACGACTTTACACCCATCAATTGTAACAGGAAGTGGCGGCGCCACATTAGGACTGGGGGAGCCCCCTTGACTTTTTAAAATTTACAAATTTAATTAGATATTTAGACTATTTTTTATTTGATTTACTATGAAAGTCCTTGCTAAAATTAAAAAATAACCAAAATATTAAGTATATATTTTTACACTTCCAACCCATTAAGAAACATTGTTATTTTGAAGTTCCTCAAGCCCTAAGTCTCCTCACATAAAAGAAACAAAAACCACTTCACCTTACTGAGTTTATCCAAATGATTTTTTTTCAATGAATCTTATGTCACTTAAAATTCAACTTGATGTATACATCATGGAAGTGGATTTGATAACAATTTTTCAAAATTGAAAGGGATTGATAAGCAATGTTGAGTTAGGCGCATTTGTATTAATTAATTAGAGTATGGGTAGCAAGCCTTTTTGTCATTGTCACTTGGCGAAACATCGAAATGTGAATGTTTAATAAACAATCAAAGGATCTACTGCTTCATTCTGGCTAAGGTCTATTTTGGTATTAAGATTTGTAGCATTTAAGCTATATCTGTTGTGAGAAAAAAAAATTGTAACTATGAAATAAAAATCAATAGTGTGTAGTAAATATAATTTTTAAATAATATTTTAACAAAAATAATAAAGATGTTATAGGTTTTTCATCATACAAGTGGTGGATCAAATCAATTTAGGCTCTAAGTTACAGCAACTATATTTAACAAACCCTTTAATAATATAGATTTTAAGTTACAACTATCTAACCTCAATATCAAATAGAGCTTAAGAAAGCTTATTGTGGAACTGGTTTGCATGTGAATAGATTGATTCATTACTGTATCTACAACAAAACCAATGCTTTTATAGTAAGAAAGTGGTGGTTCATTGGACCATAAAATATTTCAAATTAAGAGCTATTTTGGTAATGCTATAGATTTAACAATAATTACTGTTAATTATGTTGTAGAAATAATCAACGGTAAAGATAATGAGTTAAATATTTGGTAAAATTTATTTTAAAAACTGATGCAAGTTTAAAGTAATTATAGACATTTGGTAAATCTTATTATTGAATTACAGTAAGAATGCAAATGACTAAAGTAGACATGATATTGAATAAAATTCATTTTCATATTTATAAACATGTATATATAATATATAATAATTGTTAACTAAAATAATTTTTTATTTAATTAATTTTGTTTGTTGTGTTTCTTTTATCTCAAAATGATTGATAATAATAGTATTCTCTTCAATTTAATAATAATAATAATAATAATAATTGAATAAGAATGATTTTGAATTTTTATAATATATGTGAAGACATATATAGAATTGTATTAAGTATAAAATTGATTCTCAAAATTAGATTTTAAAAAATTATTTCTCCCGTACTCTTCAAAATCTACTATAGGAGAGAGTAATTTTGTCAAAAATAATTTTTTAAAAAATTACCAAATATCAAAATTAACTTTTAACTTTTCAAAACCACTTTTGAATCTCTCAAATAATTCCAAACATATCCTAAATACCATGGTTGTTAAGGCTTAAATACTTAAACATAACAAATATTATTAAACTTCTTAATTAGATTGCGGATTATTGCTTCAAATTGTGCTGTCTACAAAAATCAATGACAAGTACAAAGAGCAAAGTTTGATAAAGGCAACCAAATTCATTTTTTTAGACAAAAATGAAACCCCGCACACATGTAATTTTCAGTGTCATAGGATAACATAAATACAAGAATAGCGTCGGATGTTCTAAAATTTAATTTCAAATGACGTTGCATATTCACACGAAATTAATTCATTTATAATTTTTAAAAAATTTCAACCACTGATAACAGATCACATATATATTTGAGATAAAATTTGGAACAAAATTTTTTAAAAATACATCTATTATTCATGAGGTTTGATTATCTCCATCTGATCGTCATGCACGCACAATTTCAGAGCTCCACAAAGAATACTCCTTAACTCTCTTAATAACTTCTATCTCCAATTTTGGCTCTAAATTGTCATAAATAACAACAGATCTGCCAATAATATCCATCTACAGATCTACTACCGTTTTATATTTTATAACCCAAGAGCTACTTCATATCTATACAACTCCCATTTTAACACATTAAAAAAAAAAAGAAACCAAAACATTACCAAACACCAAGATTTAGATTGAGACAATTACTTAAAACTATCTCACAGAAAATCTACCTTCACAATAGGAAGCAAAAATGAAAAATAAAAAAAAATTACCTATATATATATATATATACATATATAAGAAGATTTTCACTAACAGACAGACAAGGAAAGGTGGAGGAGTTTCGAGACTTATTTAACCCTCGTTTGATAAGGACATTTGGGAAGAAAATTTGCTAATTCCTTATACACGGGATTGCCGACAAAAATAAATAAACAGTAATAAACTTCATGATGTCATAAATGATATTTTCTCTCAGAATAAGCGGATTATTCGCATAGATTGTTAAATAAATTATACTAGGTAGAAAAAAATTTCTTTGGACCAACAGGCATCGGGGCGCTTTTCTTTCGACAACAGCATTTACATTGAATCGGACACCAAAAATAAAATAAAATCTAAACTAATAATATATAGAGATTTTAATTCACACTTAACGAGTCATGCTCTTGCATGAACAATATTGTTCACGTGTTATGAAACAACTCCCCGATAGATGCTAAAGTAAAGTTGCATGTTAAATACTAGTGTTGCGTTGTGCGGTGTTAAATTCATATCTCTCGTGAGGGTAAAAGTCTATTTAGTTTATGTATTTTAAATTTAGTATCTATTTAATTTTTATATTTTTAAAAATACCTTAAAACATTCATATCGTTAAAGTATTATACCCATACCGTTATTTTTTATTTCTTTTAATTTATTTTTATAATATTTTTATTTTATAACAATTTTTTAGTTTGGACAAAGGGATCAAGATGGAGAAACAGAAAGAATGAGATGGTGAGGAGACGAATGATATGCAAGAGACAAATAACGAGTGATGAATCACATCAAAACAATTGCACGTGGGGGCTCACTGACATACCGCACGATCTTGCGGTCTCAGCCTGCGTGTTTCTTCTTCACAAGTCAATATTTCATCATTTCAGCTTCAGAAATCAGAAATCCAAAAGATTTGTTCCTGCTCTCGCCCTGTCACTGCTGTCAAGCATCCGATGCCCTTTGCAGTCGCATACTTTTATGATCGATAATGCCTTCATACGCTATATGTAGTTAGTCCAGTCTTTCCCAATTTTATGAAAAAATTGTTTGTATATTCGTCGTGCCAGCCCATGATCGGCACAATGATGAGCAACGCAACTGAAACAAATAGGTGTTAAACAAGAAGAAATGCAATTTACTAAGAGAAGAAATTTATTTCTTACCTAAATTTGAGGAGACGAGAATCGAAGACCATCCATTAACAAGAAAGTCTTAAGTTGGATGGAAATATCGCATGATCCTTATGACTATCTAGTATAATTTTGAATTTAACACGTGTACTTATTTTGAAATTGACCAATTATAATGGCAAGAAAAAAAAAGTGTTAAGTAATTTACAGTGGCAATGCATGAATTTATTTTTAAATCACATTGGAACCATCTCTTATACAATTTGCTTCCAACCATATGTGTTATTTTGTTTTAGGAGACATCAATTGCTGGCATGCATTCCACTCTGGAATCTAAGGAATATGGTTTTCAAGAGCTTCTAGGGAGGAGCTACAATGCAGGACTTGGGTCATTTCAGACCCCAAATTTGTGTAATGATATTCTCTATTAACCTAAAGCAAATATTGATGAAGTCAATAGCTAGCGAGATAATGAGTGTAGGAGCTAGAACTTAGAACTTTAGAAGTGGTTCAGTATAAAGATAATTTCTCCAATGTGGTTGATGACACATTAGTGAAATTTGAATAATGATAAAGATTTTAAAACGTTACGAATTTGTTGTGTCACGTGGACTTCCTTCGAAATAATATTTTTGGTATACGGAACCTCTTTTAAGTTTATCTAATGATGTAAGATTTTGTGTATATTTCTTCATTAATTGAGGAAACACATCTATTTGCATAAAAAATAAGTTTATCATAAAATTTGGATACGCTTAAAAAATTGAAAAGATGACCTGTAATGGAATCAATGCTATGCTATGCATAACTTATGTGACGACTGGTTTGATCATGAGCAGTCAATTTTTGACTCGTTTCGAAATCAAATCTTCATTTCATTAAATCTATTTTTAACTTCGAAAAATCTAATAACAAGTAGTCATCATCTCTGTTTTGAGCTTTACACATTTACTTAACTAATATTTTAAGGCTTGTCCCGTATAGAATGTATGTAAAATGTGAGGTCTCTCTCTCTCTTTAATGTTGCAACCACACGAAGAAGTTTCTCTCTTGTGGAGCAAACAAGATAGTCCTAGTTATTCTAATGCATATCCTCCGTATTGGTTCATTGTCATAATAATAATAATAATAACAATTGGGAGGTATTGTATTTGATGAGTAGAAATCTTGAAAATTAAATGCACATTGGTTGAATTTCTCTTTGCCAACCAACATTTACATTTTACAACACCAAATCTTCGAGAGAAGATTTTTTTTTTTTTTTTTTGAGAAGGAAATAAACTATTTAATGAAATGAAGATTTGATTTTGAAATGAGTCAAAAATCAAATCTCCTAGATTGTGCTGCTATTTTTATAACTTTTTCTTTTATGCTAATTCTGGCCTAGGAGAAGATTTCACTTGTCAATTTCGGTACCATTTATTACAATGCATAGGTAATGATAATGAGGTCACTAGGAGGTGCATGGTTTGGCCTATATAGCATCCCCTTCTGTCTGTCCGTCTGTCTGTCTCTCTCAATATATATGTGGGTGTGTGGGTGTGTGGGTGTGTGTGAGTGCGTACATAACTACATACTTTGTAGTATTTGTCCAGAGACACTCAGAATACACAGACAACTGACTGAACCAAAACCTGAACCCAAGCCATACTACCATTTGCAGAAGCAGAAGCACAACTTTTTCTTTTGAGGCTTTTCTGCTTCTTGGGAGCATCTATGGCAGTCCTGGCTATGGTGGTTTGCTGTTTGGTTTTGGGGTTCTCTTTCTTATGCTTTGCTCTCTTGAAATGGAATGAGATAAGATACAGAGGCGAAGGCTTGCCTCCAGGGACGATGGGTTGTCCAGTTTTTGGTGAAACAACGGACTTCCTCAAACATGGACCAAATTTTATGAAAAACCAAAGAGCAAGGTTAGTTGCTCCTTTTCTTGTTACAACATTTTTTTCTTGTTATTGTTAAGACAGATTTTTGTCTTAACTTTCTTTCCTTTTCAGGTGCTTTCTTTTCTTTTTTTATATAATTTTTCTCTATGTTTGTTGAGTGTTATTGTGTCTCTTTGCCTTGTTTCTTCTTTCTCCCGCACAAACATACACAAGTTGATTGACCTGTAAAGTGATTTAATTCTCTTTTATATACCAAGTGGTTTGTGATTCTTTCACTCTGAAGTTAGCCTGGCAAAAAGCAGAGTGCTTTAGCTTCAAGCAGTTTGTTAATCACAAGCCTCCTTCTTCTTCCTTTTTTTTTCTCCCCTGGATTCAAAATGGCTACAGGCATGAAATGATTAGTGGGATCTTTCCAGGTGGTTAATTAACACATTTTTATCTGCATGGATACCACCACTGTTGCTTTGCCATATGATCTTTCTGAAAAGGAACTTGTTGTCTATTATTGTTAGCAAAAGCTTAGTTAGCAATTTGGGTGCCATCATACAAATGATAAATTTTCACAATGTTTCCATCATGTGTACGGCTTTAGTGATCATTTGATGAAAAGTAGGCTAGCTGCCTTTTCTTTTACCTTTTTATTTTTCATTGCAGAACTCAAAAGATACATTCCAATCGTTTGCAAGAGAAGTAATTGTAGTTTTGGATGGTACAATCCTAGCATTATTGCCCCAAAAGTTAAGGCAAAATTGAAACAAGTTGAAAAGAAACAGCTTTACCAAAATTTTCCCATTTTGTATGTCTTAGTGCTGAATCCCTGACAAACCAATTTTCTTTTCTTACAATTTGTCTTAGTTGTATTTCTACTGCAATTTTTATTTACAATGACATTTGTACATCGATGGCTGTATACTTAGCAGGTATGGAAGTTTATTCAAGTCACATATTCTGGGGTGTCCCACCATTGTTTCCATGGATCCAGAGCTTAACAGATATATCCTTATGAATGAAGGAAAAGGACTTGTTCCTGGCTATCCACAGTCCATGCTTGATATACTGGGCAAGTGCAACATTGGTGCTGTTCATGGATCGGCTCACAAATATATTAGAGGATCAATGATGTCACTTATAAGCCCTGCGATGATAAAAAAGCAGCTTTTGCCAAAAATTGAAAAGTTTATGAGATCCTATCTTCACAATTGGGATGGCAAAGACATTGATATCCAAGAAAGAACCAATGAGGTTTGCACACTAACCACAAGGAAACAAGAAAACAGTTGTCTATGTTAATTGTCACGTATAGTTCATGAGTCTTAATCCATTGTCATTTTACTTTCTTTTCTAGATAGATTGTTTCAATCTAGAAGTAAGATCACTCATCATTAGAACGACATTACAATTACATGAGGTTCCCCCATTGTTTATAGTTAAAGTTGGATTTAGCTTTTGTACCATTTCTTATAAGCATTTGTTTTTATTAATAAGCAGTATAAAGTAGTCATATTACCAGAAGAATATTTTGAAAAGAAGTTGGACGATTTCTGGATACTGATTTTTCTGACTTTCCCTGCCTTTTTTCTTTTTTGGCATCTAGATGGCACTATTCATATCCTTCAAGCAGATTGTAGAAATTGAATCAAGTCAGCTATATGAGACCTTCAAACCAGAGTTCGATAAGCTGATGGTTGGAACACTGTCACTGCCTGTCAATATTCCCGGGACAAATTACCATCGCGGGTTCCAGGTATATCATTGAAGACTTAATCTTATTTCACAGTTTCTTCAGGATAAATGATGCGTATGGAACTCTCAACTGAGTTCAATTGGACTGTTTAATTTATAGGGAAGGAAGAGAGTCGTCAGAATTTTGAGACAAATTATGGA
This sequence comes from Citrus x clementina, assembly GCF_000493195.1. Classification (NCBI taxonomy): domain Eukaryota; kingdom Viridiplantae; phylum Streptophyta; class Magnoliopsida; order Sapindales; family Rutaceae; genus Citrus; species Citrus x clementina. The sequence continues at coordinate 20,601,771 of NW_006262274.1, read as the reverse complement.
GGAGAGAAGAGCATCTTCGATAGTTCATAATGACATGCTTGATCATCTTCTCAGAAAGGAAGAGTCTAACTACAATCTCAGTGATGAGGAGATAATTGATCAAGTTATTACAATTTTATATTCAGGTTATGAGACGGTTTCAACAACATTAATGATGGCGATTAAGTATCTCCATGATCATCCAAGAGCTCTCAAGGAACTTAGAGTGAGTTAGGGCCTTTATGATCCTCATAGTTAACATGTAGCTTTATCATTATGGAGTTCATGATCACGCTTTGGTTAACTCATTCAGGATGAGCATATGGCAATCCGACAAAGGAAAAAGCCAGAGGAACCAATTGATTGGAATGAATACAAGTCCATGAGCTTTACTTGCGCTGTAAGCAATTTGAATCAGCTACAAGCCCCGTGTTATTTATTTTATTTTATTTTTTCCAACATGATGAAAATATGTTATGAGCATTACTTTTGCAATGCAGGTGATTTTTGAAACATCAAGATTGGCTTCAATAGTCAATGGGGTTCTGAGGAAGACAACCAAAGATATAGAACTGAATGGTATGTTCGGAAAACTATTTTCGTACCACAGCGGTAATCGTCTAACATAATCTTTTGAGAATTGCATTATGTCTTTCAGGATTTGTCATTCCTAAAGGATGGAGAATATATGTATACACAAGGGAGATAAACTATGATCCTTTCCTCTATCCAGAGCCATTAACTTTTAGTCCATGGAGATGGCTGGTGAGTGACACAAAACTGCTCTTCTAGCTTGTTTCTCTTCCTATTTACTAACTATAGGGCTAAAATCACATGAAATGGAATGCAGGATAAGAGCTTGGAGTCTCACAACTACTGTTTTGTATTTGGAGGAGGAAGCAGGCTTTGTCCTGGCAAAGAATTGGGCATCGTCCAAATCTCTACATTCCTTCACTATTTTGTTACAAGATATAGGTAAGCTATATTAGTCCAATAATGGTAATTCATCTTTATATGAGACAATGAAATTGGTAAAACTCCAGCGCATATGTTTGATCTCAATTTTAATGTTTGCAGATGGGAGGAAGTCGGGGGAGATAAAATAGTACAATTCCCCAGAGTTGAAGCACCTGATGGACTCCGCATCAGGGTATCAAAGTACTAATGTATTATATATATATATATATTCAAATGAACATCAAATTCTAGAAGATATGTATAGATTTTAGAAAGAATATAGATTTTAATCCACAATCTAACGGCTGAAAATGTTGAAGGAATTGAAGATTTAGACGAGACCTTTAGATCTTCAGTTCATTATTACATAATTTTGCACTATATTTTTATTTCGGGACATCAAATTTAGAATGTTAAAATTGCTATTGCTCCAATTACTCCGAGGAATTGCAATCCCAATATAATTTGCAAGTTAGTTGACAAATATTTCCTAAAAAATGCGACTACGGCTCAGCGGCTCCCTTTTGTTTCTGCTATTTTCTTTTGGGAGCACGTTGATTGTCTTATACAACTATGTACTTCCCAAAAAAAAAAAAAATGTAAAATGTGATATTAAATAATTTTCACCATACAATCGGACGACTAGAGTTTTATTATAATAACAAGCAAAACCTTAACTTAATAAAGGTTTAATCTGTAGGAATGTCAGATGACACGTCGTCTGCCCCGATCACGATGAAACGTTAGCCCAGGAGTCTTTGCATACCAGTGAGTTAGGTTACTATCATTAATCAATTCGGAAATATAACAAGCACGTAAACATAATAGCCATGTCTAGCGGGACATCGTCGGGGAGAATAAAAGATGGGCTTGGGCTTATAGGAGAAGAAGATGAGCATTTCCAAATCAAAGCCCAAGCTCCATAATTATGTGTTGATTTAAAAATTAGAAAAAAAATCAACGAGAAGAATAACCTTAATCATTTGTGTTTGAGCCTCAGATTTTAGAGGTAAGAGGAAGTATCATTCGGAAAAGAAAAGAGAGGGAAATTAACCATATAATGTAGGATGTGGTATTTGACATCAAAGCCTGTGGGGGTGGGGAGGCTCTAAGTCTTTTAAAAAATGTTAATGCAACATTCTAAATCCTAGCTGTAAGTCTATGAACGAACGTGAAGCCTACTACTGAATTAATTGGTGGTTCCATTAATTAATGAGCAGTCCCCATGACCAATTCTTCTGTCAAACCACGTTCTTATCTTAGCGGATTAGAATCTTTAATTTGCACAATGAATCCACTCATTTAACAAAATTATGGATCAACCCGCAACACCAGCAACATTATGGGATGGCGCATGCGCCGACAGAGAGTGGCCAGGTCAACTACCGTGAAATATGGGATTAATTAAACAGCTAATACAGATTACAGGCTGAGGCTGCTGTGAGAGTGACTGAGTGAGAGAGATGTTGGGATAAATGTTGTGTGAAATTAAAATTTAAGGTTATTATTATTTTATTACTTTAAAAATTATCAAATATTAAATAATTACAACAAGTATTGTCTCATATTATTTTTTTACTATATCTTTATAAAAATATTATTTTATTACTTTTCTGTTATAACCGTTAGTTGACTAACAAAATACCAATTTCATCATTTATGATTAAAAAAATTACTTGAAACTTGTTTACAAAAATTATTTTTAATATATTTATTAAAATAGATATAAAATACCAACATAATTTTTTTTTGTTGGAATTATGAAAATGAAGCTTATTTACAAAATAAATTCGTCTTATTATTTTTTTAATGAAGCTTTTTTTTAATCATGAAGGGTAAAATTAGTATTTTGTTAGTCAACTAACTGGTCAACTAACGGTTGTAACAGAAAAGTAGTTAAATGATATTTGTTATAACGAAAAAATAGTAAAATGATATTTTTATAAAGATGTAGTAAGAAAATGATAAAAGATAATACTTGTTGCAGTCATTTAATATTTAGTAATTTTTAAAGTAGTAAAATGATAATAACCTTAAAATTTATTATTGCACGTCAGTTGCATGTGTGCTCACTGTTCTGCAGGGCCATATTCATTTGTCCGAATATTCTGTGGCTTCCAGTTTCTACTCTTTGTTCATGCTTCCATTGCCTTGTCTCAAATTCAAGCATCCCACTTAATAATATCCATTACCGTCATAACATGCACGACTCTCTTTTTTTTTTTTTTTTTTCTTTATTCCGGCGGTGTTTCTCTATTGGATCTTCCCATTATTCCATTCATTAACTTTGAATATAAAATACATAATACTTCGAGGGTCAAGTTTGTTAAAATACCAAGTTACTTATAAAATAAGGCAATAAAGCCACCGCCTAAAGTTAGGTTAACGCGCAGTCATTAGTGGAAAAAAAAACTACATATTAAATTTTAAAATATCCACTTATCTCTTAAAATCAAGTCTCTTATATATATTATCTTCTTATTTTCTTTTTACTCCAAACAAAATTGTCATTCTTTGTCAAAAGCTAGTACATGATAAGCTGGAAAATAATAAAAAAAATTCATAGAAGAACACTATTAGAAAAAAAATTTAAATATTTTTTTTATTGGAACTTACCGTCTTACCTCTACAATAGACTAGTAATGTGAACAAAATGAAAGAACTTAATGATAAAGTCAAAACCTAAGGGAGCAATTGGGTTTAAATTAAAACAACACGTATTTTTGCAACCTTAAATTTCTATGCATATGGAATGCTTCATATATATTTATTCTTAATCAATTTATATAGAGAATCACATGTTTGATGTGAAATAATAAAAAGATATTTCCCAACTTGAATATTTATTAGTTGTTTCATAACAAACAATTAGTTAATTTCAATTTTTTTTTGGAAAAAAAATAACAACAACAACTAGATCTCTCTATTAAGATTCAAATTATTGACTTGCAAATTGGAATAAAGAACACAATTACACCTTACCAAAAGTCTGCATGCTTCACTTATATTCTTTTTGTCACTCAAAATGAAACTAGGGACCGCCGACAAAGGACGAAATCTACAATTATGAAAACCTCGATGGGCCAAAAGAATATTACTTAAAAATATAAGGACTGATACGGAATTTTATCCTTCACTGAACAAACGCCCTCCTCCATATATGAGCCATAACCAGTAAGTTTGAAAACCCATCTGTAGGACGCGACCGGAAGTCTCTCTCTCATTTTGTCTCAAATTTTTGAAGATGGCAACTCCTTCAACAAAGCCAACGCCACTGCTGAAACACGAGCTGGATATCGTGATACCGACGATTCGAAACTTGGATTTCTTGGAGATGTGGAGGCCATTTTTTGAGCCGTATCATTTGATCATCGTACAAGATGGTGACCCATCAAAGACCATCAAGGTCCCTGACGGCTTTGACTACGAGCTCTACAACAGAAACGACATCAACCGCATTCTGGGTCCTAAGGCTTCTTGCATTTCCTTCAAGGACTCTGCTTGTCGATGCTTTGGCTACATGGTCTCTAAGAAGAAATATATTTTCACCATTGATGATGATTGCTTTGTAAGCTCTCTTTCTCTCTAATTGCCTCATTTTAGCATTTCTGTGAATCGTGGACAGATAAATCATATGATTTGCTCTTGCTGACTCTCAATTTTGAAAATTTGAAGAATACCATGCTATAGTTTTATACTATTTTTCAAAATAGATGTCTAAAAGTTTCAAATTTGACATTTGGTTTTGATCTTCGAACGTTAATCAGTTGAGGATTCTCCCTCTTGAGCCGATTTTGTGATGGTTTTAACTTATCTTATTGTTTGTTCATTCTTTATCACCAGGATCTTGTTATCAGGCTATCACCGTTATAATTTGATGATAACGGCTCTTGGTTCTTGTTATTGAATTTTAAAGAGTTTTAATTTTAAGAATCTGCTATTTGATGTGCAGGTTGCCAAAGATCCCTCTGGCAAAGAGATCAATGCACTCGAGCAGCACATAAAGAACCTGTTGTCACCATCCACTCCATTATTCTTCAACACCCTTTATGATCCATACAGGGAAGGTGCGGACTTTGTCCGTGGATACCCTTTCAGTCTCCGTGAAGGTGTCCACACGGCTGTATCTCATGGCCTCTGGCTGAACATCCCTGACTATGATGCACCCACTCAGCTGGTCAAGCCTCGTGAGAGAAACACCAGGTATATTTCAATCTCATATGCCTGGTGATAATACTAACTACATTCTTCAGAAATCAAGAACCTGTTTGATTTCTTTTTTCATTTATGCATTTGTTCCTTTTCATCCGCAGGTATGTGGACGCTGTTCTGACGGTTCCTAAGGGAACCCTGTTCCCAATGTGCGGTATGAATCTGGCATTCGACCGTGAGCTGATTGGACCGGCAATGTACTTTGGACTCATGGGTGATGGACAGCCAATAGGACGTTATGATGATATGTGGGCTGGCTGGTGCATGAAGGTACTGTTTTACTGTATGGTATATATTCTCTGCTTTAGTTAGGGTCTAAGCCATTAGAAAATAGGGGTGATCTGAGATTGTATTGAGGGTAGCTAAGAATTTGAGAACTGGAAGCATACACATCTTTGTTGCTATTGATAGCTTCTGCCTGATTTAACTTACAAACCTATGCTCATTGAACGGTGAAACTCACATTTTTCATGTGGATGAATTTTCAGGTAATATGTGATCATATGGGATGGGGTGTGAAAACCGGTCTGCCTTACATATGGCACAGCAAAGCTAGCAACCCATTTGTTAATCTGAAAAAGGAGTACAAAGGTATCTACTGGCAAGAGGAGCTAATCCCATTCTTCCAATCTTGTGTTCTTCCAAAGGAATGCACCACTGTTCAACAGTGCTATCTTGAACTGGCCAAGCAGGTCAAGGCCAAGCTTAGCAAGGTGGACCCTTACTTCGACAAGTTAGCAGAGGCCATGGTTACCTGGATCGAGGCCTGGGATGAGCTCAACTCTGCTGGGCAAAATTCTGAAAAGAAACCAAATGCTGCCGCAAAGTAGAGACTTCCAAGTTTGGAATAATTATCTTCTGTTAGTTCTAGATTCAGTAGTTCCTTGATTGTTTTTGTAACTTCAATTATTTTTTTACTCCATTATTATCTTGGTTGTTGTTACTATTATTTATTCTATTAACATGATATATTTGCTTTTGAGTGAAAGCATTGAGCTTTTGAACTTTTCTAGAGTGGTTGCCACAGTTTTAGAACCGTATGAGAGGCCTAGAATTTGAAATTGAATTTGGCTGTGATAGTGGTGCGGTGGCTTTTCTCCTATCGATATATTTGGTCTGGCGGATTTGAAATTTGAACCGATGGTGTCTCATAATGAACTTTTTGCTTGTCTCGTGAGAAAATTGATTCATTGAAGCAGGTTGTTGTGGAGTTTACTGGGAATTTAAGTACACATAATTTCAACCCAAAAGTCTCATCGGAATATCTACGCCTACTTCTATTCTACATTTTTTTGGGAACTGATGTTGGTTTGTCGGTGCTGTAAAAAATCAGCAACGTTTATGTGGCCCATCAAGTTACCTTAGTGTGAGCTGGCAGCTTTGTCTCTTTGATGGAAATCTGGAACTGTTTGAATTTCGATTCACCGTTGGAGTTTCGAACGCAACCAAGATTCGGATCCATTTTCCAAATCTGTACGTGATCATTCTGTCCATGTCGTGGGTCTCTTTGTCGACGGCCTAACAATTCAATTATACGTCTGTTGGACGGTACCCATCGTTGAAGAGAAATTAAGGCCGAGCGCGATTAACGTCGAGGCCGCAAATGTTGATCCACGTGGCCCAACTATTCCCTTGTCACATTATCGTCCACGGAATTTCTCCAATAGTGATTTGCGGTTAGATTTTTTATCAATAAATCATTGCTCCATTCTGAGTTTGAATTTAAAGTATCATATCACCAAAAGAATTTATTAAATTTTATTTTTTAAGTATTTATTTATTTATTTATTTATGTATTAAATAAAAAAATACTACCCTCCAAAATACTTTTCAAATAAAAATAAACGAAATATTATTTTAATCAAATAACTTTTTTTAGGAAAAAAATAAATAGTAATTAAAGCATTTCACTATTTAATAAAAAATAATAAAATATGAATTAAAGAAAAAAAGACACTCAATGATATTGAAAAAAGAGAAATATTTCTTATTTAAAAAATCTTAATTAAAGCGTATTTTGAAGTCTTAATGCTCATGTGACTTTTCAAATAAAAAATATAATTTTATTTGAATAATCTTTTGGTGATCCTTTTAGTCGAGTTCAATTGCTTAGAACCTACTCTAAGATTGGGGGAAGATGCTCCTTGCTACTAAGCTGAATCTTCAGTGATTTGCTATTAGCTAATCAATCATAAATTCAGTTATGAATGAATGCACGAAAGGGGACATTTCAATTTACCCCTTAACAAATCAATATATTGCAATTTATCCATTTATTATTGAAAACATCAAACCAGCACATTTATCATTAAGAAGACAAAAAATTTGATAAAAATTTCAGTATCACAACTCCCATTTGCCCTAATTTTTAAACAGTAAATGGGAGCCCAACAAAAGAAAATGGCAGGAGAAACCCGGCCCAAATTTCCACCTAGCTCAAATTGCCATGCATCAACACAACGGTAACTTTAATTACAATAATTCAGCTCATAAAACACGTGCATGGAAAACAAACAACCAGATATCGATTAGCAGAAAGAACGGAGAAAAATGTAGTTTAGAAAATTTAGTGGTGAACCAGATATTTGGATTAGAAACTGCTTCAACTTCCTTCCAGTTTTATCATGTATGTAAGTTGAACGTAGCTGTAAACTAACTATACGTACATTGGCAATCTCATGATCGTCACAGAAACCGAACAATGAACTATGCATTTGCGACAGAGCAGAATACAAAATTGTACAATTCATGTATGTGAACTGGCTTATTCGACTGAAACATGCAAAGTACTTTGCATTGGAAGGAAACTTGTTTTTGTTTCATTGATTCGCAATGTTTTCTTGGGCATGCAAATAAACTAGCAACTGACCTCCATCAGGACCATCACCGGCAACAGCCAAGGCTTGCAACCCAGAATCATCCGTAGCTATACATGAAACAGTTCCACCTAACACCATTGAGAAAGAGTAAGAGAAATCACTCAAATGGTCAAAATTCAATTATTTATGGACATGAGATTTAAAAATGTCACGCCCCCAGATAGCACCCCAACAAAAAACAAAGCTTTGTTATTGATCTAAAATGCTCAATCTTGTGAAGCATATTGTTACAATTGAGTGAAATGTGATTAAGGCAAGACACTGAGAAGTGAGAACCCTTCTACTGCCCAAAGCAGCGCCCTAAAATGTCAGTCACATCAGTTTCTCTTCTAAATTTTGGAGGATGAATGGGGTCATTAAAGAAATCAGTACTAAGTTCTGTGGAAATAGAAATTCTCTTTCTAATATGGTGAAGTCAAAAAGTCCGCACTCTGCAGCGGATAAATATTTTACCTGAATGAAACATGAACCAGTGTCAGGATTTAGGAATAATAGAGATTGAGAATACAGATTATCAGGATGACAGTATGAAGTTAGAAGAGCTGCAGATGGTGAAATAAGACAAGACGATGGTTTGTCCTTTCTTTTCTACAGACAAGTAAAATAGTAATTCAAATTCACGAGAAAAAAGGGCAAAATTTCATTGACACCAGGATGTATGCAAGAAGAAAAAGTAACAACCTAAGTTCCAGAAGCAGAGCATCTAAAAACAGAAACAGTAAAGATTGTCTTCAATAGCTAAAAGTATAGCACCTTACAGAATATCAAAAACCTCATGCTAGCTTCAAACAGAATGAAAAAATATACTCTAATCACAAGACATTAAAATTATTTTGGAAAAATGCATTCGACCATTCGGGTAATCACGACTCTATGCATCTTAAGGTGTTTCCGGTCATGAAGCCACCAATTATAAAAGCCCGATTACTAACAATCTGCACAAGCAGTAAGGTCCATTAAACGTTATCACCTTACGCAGTCATACAAATTGCAATAAAAGGTTTCCTATAGATCAGTATGAAGTAAAATTGGAAAAACCTAACCCACATCACTCATTTTATGGTTACATGCTCAGTACTGCTTCCAAGTGGATTACTAGCTTCTCAATCTATCAAATCCAAGTCACTCCTGTAAGATGAGACAAACCTTTGAAATGATGCAGGATGCCAAGTTTATTTCCTGAAGACAATTCCCACGCATAAACAAGTCCGTCATTTGTCCCAATGATCCCAAGGCCAGATGATGCACCAATAGCTGAGGCCCTGCACAGTAAGGTTTATAATTTGGATTCTTTTGTCACATTTAATGCCTAAGAGGATTCAAAATGACAAAAACATGAAAGAATTAGTGAAGAATCAGCTATACTTGAATACATTTTTTCATCACGGAGACAAATTCATAAGTACATTTTCCAGTTTTTGCACCCCTCTAGAGGTACACATTTTGACCATTCACCTGAAAAAGTGGGGACATTTATCTTGTCTCATGACCTTGTAATTGATGTTGAACTGGTCTAATCAATGGATAATTGTGGCAACCAGAACATTTACTTGCAACAAATATACAAGACTCCATAAAATGTCTAATCAAAGCCTGAAATCACATGAAATATGTTGCAAGCATCACACTGCATTTCTATCAACCCTACAGACGAGCATTAGTTATGACAATGATCAAACAGAATGGAACAAGTCCATTTTGGTGGGCATCTAAAAAACTGTTCAATTTCTGTAATCAGGAAATCCAGATTAAAACTTGGACAATAAACTACATAGCACCTTGGATCCAATGGGCTTCCCAAGATCACCCTATTTTTCACCAGCAAGGCTAGCCTCCAAAATCTGACTGGATTTTTTTGGCAGTCCCTCGACATGCAATTATGTTGAGCATCAGAATCAGAGATAGTTGAGACAAGAAGCCAAATGGCAGAGTCTTCCCCCACTGATGGGCAAAAGGAACTTTTCTCACTGTGCTTTGAGAACAATGATGTTGTTGCAGTATTGGTGAGCTCCAGACTAGCATCCATGGAAACAGAGCCATTTCTTTGCCAACTAAATAAATTGATTGGAAAAAATTGATAAATTGAAGCCCTTGCAGCAGAGAACCTTGAAACAAGGACTCGTTTGGAAATATCCCTGAAAAAGGGGGGAAAAATTGCAATTGATTAGAAAGAGTGTCTCAAAGAGAATTGAAATGAGCTGTACCCTATGGTGGGAATAGCAGCTTAATTATGTTAAATAGAGTTGTCTGTGACAGGAAAAGAACTCGTATGATCAGTTCCCAGCTCCAGCTTTTGTAGATAAGTCAAAAACCGATTAAAAGTTCTAAGTAACAATAAATGTGTTTAAATAGTAGATAGCAGAAGCAAATTGAAAACCAAGGGATATCAGAAGTAGAGAGCTTTTAAGAAGGTCCAACCCCAGCTATCCGACGGAAGAAACAATCTGTATGGATTAACATACTCTATATCACAAATGGCTAAATTAACCAATAGCCCCGTAAAGTTTGGTCAATTAAACAAAACGGCAAGTAAACCCTGAGTTGATCAGATTAAGAATACAGAAAAATCTGAGCTTCTGCACAAACTTGTAATCACATGTGCCTGGAATCAAGACCCATGTCTTTCTGAAGTTTCTTTCCACAATATTAGAGGCCTTAATAACTTTCATGTCTTCGTTTTAGACCCTTTTGCAACATCAAATATGTCTAGTGATCTAAATTTCTAATGTGATTATTTTACTTCTGTAAAATCCAAGAAGTCCCAAGTAACTTTTAGATTCCACTTATGAACTAGATACCCGTTAGAGTCATAGAAGTTTGAAAATGGATGTGCAGAAACAAAACCTTGCAAAACCACAAAAATAAAAAATAAAAAAAGAACTAATGATGCAAAATTCAGATCATTGTGCCTTTATGTTCTCAGTAAAACCAGTACCAAGCTAAAATTTGTTGAAGAAGTACAACCAAGATTTGGTCCAATCAAGATATGTCCAAAACCAGGAAGACCCTGTAGGAACTCTTTACTATCCAATTGAAATCCATAATTATAGAAGTCAATCAAATTTGTTCAACTAGAATGAAAAAAATGATAATAATATTGAAATTTAACCTTGTAGGAAATATACTTGTAAAAAAAAATCGCAACTGGACATGAAATTGATGAAATAGTAGGTATTTCGGCTAAATGTAATTGTATTCCGTTATCAAATAAGAGAAAAATATGAGAACATAAAGGTTTCTACTATAGATGCCATTAAGTAGACGAACAACACATTGCCTGATTACAAAATTAAATAACAAATATGAATTAAAGAATATAGTTTTCATACAGTACATCAGTTGGAGAAAGCAATTTACCATATACCAAATTCCCCGAAACCATTATGACCAACAACAAGAGGGGCACACTTTGGGATTCTCTTCATCTCCACTATGCAAGGATATATGCAATCATTAATTGGTATAATACATTCTTCAACCTGTGCACTGAAATTGTGACATTGAAACGAAATAAGTTATATTCTCCATTTGCAAACATTAATATATATATATATATATATATATATATATATATATATATATCTAATATGAAACATCCCCAACGATAAAATATTAAAACAAAAGTACAAATGTTCACTCATGTGGATAAGTGGTTCATAATATACCAGAGACCATTACTTCATGCAAGATCTTATCACTAGAATGGGAAGAATTAAAACTCTGGACAAATCAAAGACATCATCAATTTAAGTTAGCATCTAAGCTTGATGAATTCTGAATAAACAAAGATCCAATTCTACTGATCTAAAAATTTGCCGACCAGTTACTCCGCAGGACTGGGCTTTTTTTTTTCCTAAGGGGAGGAAAAAATGAAACTACATACATATAATAGCCTGAGAATTCATTTCCCCTAAGTGTCACTCCCCTTTATCTTGCATCAATCCCTCCAAAATGTCATGAGCATCTGGTAGGAGGAATTGAGTGGAGAAGAAAGAGGAAAAGTGTTTAAGACTTGAATATAGTCTAGCAGTTTATGGTGTGTATAAATTTAGCAAACAAAGACTTTATCTCCAATCATAAAGAGACAGAAACCCAGAGAGGAACCAAATAGTTTGACGTTGAGATCAGTTGACTGCTATAACATTAAACCCCAAGAATAATTATGCAGGTTATCCCCCAAAACCAGAAAAGGCATGACAATTACTTAAAGGAAAAAGGAGAAACTATAAGATAAATTCACCTCCAACTTGAATTCATTTCCCAGAGATGCAGTTTTCCACTCTCTCCAACAGCAATGAGATGTTTGGGTTCACAAACCAATATACACTGCACACAATCATCAGTTTTCAATTTTGCCACAACTGAAACATAGCCAGGGTTTACTTTCACAATCTTCACTGCATTCTCGTCAAGGCGATGTGATGTACATGTTGAGCACAAACAATCACTTCTCCCTTCCCTGAAAAGAATGTATAAGAAATTATTTCCATTGTTCTTGTCCCCGGTTACTAAAGATGTTTTGCACCTAAATCGTCAGAGACAAACAACCTGCAATAAGGTGTTTTCATGCTGTCAAGTAGAACAAGATACTGTCCATCCGGAGTGAATAGTGCACAAGATCTTTCCAATGCAATCTAGTAAACAGTAAAACATGTGACAAACTTCATCAATAAGCAAGCAAGCATACAAAATGCAAGGAACCAAAACAAATTATATAAAGGTGTGCAAAGTATTCATATGAAAACTTACTTCTCTACCAAAGTTATCTTTCAAAAATGGCAACATTACTGATGTATGACCAACACAAGAAGGGTTCCCTACCCTTGGTTCTTGAATATCAACTGTATAGATGAACAGGGTTCTCTTCTTATCAACTAGAAAGCCACATGAAACACAAACATAGATTTTATCCCCAGTTGTGCTCAACAATACTGATAAAATAGGCAAGGGGAAAAAATAGCATCCCATAAGATCAAAAGTGCCAGCTAGCTCATTAATACATTCCACATTCTTTTGAAGCTTCAAATCTGAACTAACTTGAGATTCCTTGGCATTAGAAGAGGTATATTCACAGCCACTTATCTCCTGTTTTTGAGATACCACAGAAGAGTTGAACTCTGCAAAGTTCAACTGTTCATCCAGTTCCTTGCCAGAATTTGCTTTTGATTTCTTCATGTGTAAAGTAGATGGATCAAAAGAGTTATGGAAATCCTTGTCTTTGGTGGCACAGAACACTGTTGAATTCTTTGATATAACAGGCAAACAACAGGATTTTACCTCAAGCAAATCTCTAGCAGCATCAAAATTTTCTCTCTGTGGTTTGTAATCAGAAGATCTCATTTGACTAATCTCAGAGGCAAGCAACGTTTCAGCAGTATGTTGTTGTTTGGCAACATGATCATCTATAAAGTTTCTGCATATGATACTTTCCGAGAAAGGACCATCAAATTTTTTCATTAAAGGAGCTCTCTTTGAGACCTTCCTGGAATATACTTTATGTGGGACTTGCACAGGCGACCCAGTCTCACCACTTGCCACTTTAACAGGAATATCCTTTCTTGACAGTTGCACCGTACTATTCATCCCTCTTGTATCAGCATCATTTGCACCTACAGCAGTACACACACCTATCACTATTTGGTTACCTAAGAAATATAAACAATAATGTAAAGCTCCAGTTCTTGAAACTGGTCCACTTGCAGATAGTAGATTAGGTTATGTGCATCTACTGATTTACAGCATCCAGTTTTTGCGAACAGAGACAACAATTAGTTCCCTTCGGAAACAAACTGTTTCGGAAGAAATGGTATTATAGTAAATCTATGTATTGATCTATATGAAGGGGCAGGCATAAAGTGGTTACTTGCCCCTGCTGCCAGGCACAAAGTGGGTAAATTGGGCTTGTCACATATTAACATGCGGTGAATACTAAATAAGAGCTACAAAAGAAGATTGGACTAATGGCATTACCTTCAGTACTCTCGGGCTCATTTTTGAGGTCTTTCTCCACAGGATGGATTTCAGCAACAGTTGAGTTTTTGCTCAAATTTGCAAAATTATCTTGTACTTTTTTGGAGAAAACTTCCTTGCTAGAAGATCTGCAGTCTAGAACGGACTCAGATATGCATGCATCTCTGTCCAGAAGCATTTTATCTAGGTCCATGTTTGCCTGACTCAAGACATTTTTGCTGTTACTGGTCTCAACATGATAAACAAATGATTCATTCCTTGCATCTTCTACAGCACAATCTTTCTGAGGGCTGGGAAGATTTATATCTTTATCGGTACTAGGTTCATCAGCTTCCACAATATTACAAGACAATTTTACTTCGTTAGTTATGTGATCCCGATGTTGATCATCTTCAAAACTGTCGAGAACAAAAGACTTAGAATTTTCAAAAATTGGGGCATCAAGCCCAAAATCCACATCCTGATTTTGCAACTTTTCCTCCCTATCACCATTGGTCTTCTCAATTGCAGCTGCAAGTTTAAGAGAAGAAAGCAGTGACGAAACTAAGGACACATACACCAAACTTAACTTGAGAAATCTTGGCAAACTAAAGCATTAGAGCTACTGTACTTGATATTGGCAATAAAATTATCAGCAAATGCTCAGGTTTTAGGATTCAATTGTACCTGGAGATGAAGGTTTCATCGAAAGACTAGTTTCATTTTTCCCCTCCTGCAGATTAACCCTAATCGGTGAAGTCTCTGAGAGTCTAAAGTTTGCCTTTTCCTTTCTTGAGACGTTATTGAGCAGAGGAATTGCTTTTGGAAGTAAAACTGTCATCATGGCCTCGGTGATTTCCTGACCAACTGAATCAAAACCACCCTTCCCAAAACTTGCATTTGAATTAGATGTGCCAATTTCTTCTTCTGCATGTGAATCAGCTACAATTCTTTCAGAATGGACATTGTTGGCTGTAGTAAAGTCCTCTTTCAAACTGTAATTACCTTTATCACGAGTAGATGGAGAGGAAGGCATAGTGTTGTCTGCATTATCAGTAACAGGAGAATGATGATATATTGTTGATATTGGTGCATCCATTACCATTGTAGAAACAAGCAACTATGGATAAGGAATACCTTGCACAAAATCTAAAGTATCAGGTGCACAAAGATTGACAGTTTCTACACATGGAGAGTCTTTCAGGACTGGTGCATCTCCAGTTACATCTTCTGTTGCCTCCAGTAAACTGAAATTTTTTGACCTATCAAGCTGTGAGAAGTTAAGAATGTTTCTCACTCTACAGTATATAACCACTGACCATTAAATCCCATATGTACATACCCAGCCAAAAAATAGAAATGAATAAATACATAGCTCTAAATATTATAATTTGCATGTCACAATTTGACTTTACCAACACACTGTGGAAAGTAGAATGAAAAAAGTGCCAATCACAAAGCACTAATATATCCTTATAAAAAAAGACGAGTTATAAGATATACAGGCTCACAGGTTTTTCCTCTTCAATCAAGCTGTTGGCTACTTCTTGAACAATAACAGATCCCTCTGCAAGGTGAACAGAGAAGTCAATGGATTCTGAAGGAAAACCATCTTTGGCTGAAAAGTTACCATCTCTCTCTTTATTAGTTTTGGAATTTAAGTGCACTGATGGCTGCACTTTTGAAATGGATGGAGGTGCAGAACATTCACGCTTATGATTCATCTCATTTGCAGGTCGGGGTTTTTTAAAGCCACTCCTACCAACTGGCTTCCTATTAGTGACTTCATTTTTCCTGCTTCTCTTCTTTGTAACCGGTGCTCTTTGCAAGTATGGTTGGAAATCAGGATCTGCACATGCTCCTGAGTTTTGATTATCATGCTTTGAGCTGGAAGCCCCGTTGCAGAAGCTTGAGGACAACAAGTTCCTCTCCGCTGCTCCATTGATATCTGCCACCAGTTCTCGAAGTAACCTCTGGACAAATGAATTTTTGAACCCAAAAAACTGCACATTAAATGCACACACAAGAAATTCCATTTAGCATAATATGTCAGCACTTGGTCTCAACTTTCAATCCAAACCATGCAGGCATATATTATATTCACAGAAACAACATGAGGAGGATGAAACATAAGCACAACCATATGCATTTTGATACAAAGAAAAAACTGACTGTTAATAAAATGCAGTAAGATCTACCTCCACACCATCTATCTTGCACGAAAGTCTCTTTCCATGCCAAGTCTTCATGCGGGGGCAATGTTTCTTTTGAAACTTCTCCCATGCAATATCTGGAGTTTGCCCAGAGCATGAATGTGCATCAGAGGAAGTAATCTGCATGAAAATGTTGTAAGCCTTACTTAGTACAAGCCAAAATCCTGCTACATCACAAGTTGAAAGTGCAGGATCTTCCTACCCACCATGAATAAAGGGCCTTTTGGACCTTCATGAATTTCCATCTTACATGTGCTCCCATTGTGAGCTTGAACAGCATGGTATCCCACAGGATAAGGATATCGATCTTTACCCTACATTAATATGATTCAGCCAACTGCAATTGTGATCTGAAATATTAATTTGAGCATATAGCACTTAGTATATGACTGCCATGCCTAATTCCATATTCCCCAAGGATAATAGCCAACACCTTGGCACAACATTCTAACGAAAACCAGACACAAGCCCTACGGAGTAAATTCTTGCTGTTTAATCCAGTTTATCTACCATATTTAGTCTCCAAAACCTTGTTCACAAAAGTTTTTAATGCAGGATTTCATGTTCATGGACCAGCTTCATTAGAATTCAATAAAACCTGTGTCTGAAGGGGAAAAAGAAAAAAAACCCCAATCTTATTCACTCCGCAATTGCTATTGATTTATTATGAACATACTACGCCCATTCTTCTTATTCAAGAAATTTAACAAATCTTGATCAAACCTATCGCCTCAACGACCGTATTCATAAAACATAAAAAATAAGAAATGAGAATAAAAATAAAATAAAGTTCCAAACAGACGCTGACACCTGTATACAACTTTTCAATTGTCCGAAGATGACAAAGAATTTCTCAATTTTCAAAAACAATGGGCAATCAGATATGTCAAGGCAGACTACAGCAGCAATCCTTAACAAAATAGGCATCAATGGCCTGGGATCCAGTAACACTATGGTCATAGAATAAACATTTATCTTGTTCCGAGTTATCCAGTAGAATGGTTTGGAGTTCTGGAAATTATTTCAGACACACTGAAAGTCTCAAAAAAAAGAAAAAAGAAAAAAAAAAGGGCTATCTAATTCGATTCTAGATAAAAATACAATCCTTTTCTTTCTTTTATTATATTATTATTATTTTATATAAATCCGTTTGGGGGAGTTTGGAAGGAACAATTTTAGATATAATTCTAGACAATAATTAAAAATCTAATAACAATACAGAGCTAATTTTTTTCATTTTCTATCCAAACACTCCAAATAGCATCCTGGTTAGAACACAGTATTCAAAACGCAAATCAAACGCCCCTTACAGTTTCCTTCTTAAATTTTAAATTCATGCTGTCTTTGGTTACCGCATGTATTTCATACTAACAGATGCAAAATATTTCAAAATGAAGAATAAACAAACTGCGATTTCAATTATCTTGTTATCTAATCGTCTCAAATTCTAAATGCAATAGTTTGATTAACAAAACCATACATCACAAAATATTTGTAAAATTGAAGGCGAAACTGAAATTGAAATTTACAGAACTCAAATTGAGAAGCGAGGTAGAAATCGAACCCTGGAGGAGCTCCAGTACTTCTTTTCCCAGGGACCTTTGTATAGATACCCAATCGACACGATTTCGAGTCCCTCAGATTTCACTTCTTCTTCGTCTCCTCCAAACACTACCTCTTTTGGCGTCGCCATTGGAACGCAAGTGCTGAGATCTCAAAACATCTGTAACAG
This sequence comes from Citrus x clementina, assembly GCF_000493195.1. Taxonomy (NCBI): domain Eukaryota; kingdom Viridiplantae; phylum Streptophyta; class Magnoliopsida; order Sapindales; family Rutaceae; genus Citrus; species Citrus x clementina. Next base: position 20,583,850 of record NW_006262274.1, on the reverse strand, counting down.
TAAATGAAGAATGTAAAATGAACAGTGATTGATCTGGTTGTTCAGAGTTTAAAATGGCGGGAAAGAAAATCACAAAATGCTCACCGGGTTTTTGATTCCCTCCAGAAACAGGAGCTATTTATTTTCCAAGTAGAGAGTAAAGTTAAAGCCACAGTCAAAGAATTTAGATGTATGACTGTCGGCTACGATGGGATGATACGCGAGAGGTCAAAGATTGACTTTTGTGTTTTTGGGAGATCGTGGCTTTTTGATTGGTTGGTGACTTTTATTAATCATTAAAATCGGTTAGGAAAAATTCCATTCACTCCCTCACAATTTTACTAAAATATGAAAATAACCCCCGATTTTAAATTTTTGAAGAACTTGGTGGCGGGCCGCATTTAAGCCCGCAAATTGCTAAGCCCAATCCAGACAACAAGCCTAATTTCATTTTAAAAAAGGGGAACAGAAACTATGATGTAATTAATTAAAGAGATTGAGCAATTCAAAAACATATTTGTATAGAGAGATTGTGGGTATTGTCTGTTTTTCTCAAAGAATCACACCAAAACTTTATTCCGAGTAAATACAAGTTAATAATTACTTGTTAATAAAAAAAATTACAAATTAAAGCTACAAATTTTGATCATATACAGTAAAATAAAATAGTATACAGCTGGGTGCAAGTTCCTTATTTTGGAAATTTAGCTAATTCGATGGTTCATGATTATCTTGTACAATCACTTTGGATTCTTCTGGAAATTTATTAAAAGCAAGACGACCCAAGTGACATATGATTTTACAATTCATTTGTAAGTTAATATATTTCTTGATCATGCTGAAGCAACATCAATATTTATCGAATGTAATGCCTTAATCTGTGTTTCAAAGGGACCAGCTTCCAGAGAAGCTCTGAAGGAAATAGAAGGCTTCCTGTCAGTCAGCTAATTAATCAGAGATTTTACATTCGTTTTAGAGGACTTTATTGTTAAGACACCAAGAAATGAAACGGGGTTTGATGAAGTATTGGCTTCACGTCTCAAAGATGCCACAAAAGGGGCAAGAATGGCTGCTAGTTAAAGACATGGTAGCCAGTAAGCAGAGGCTTCTTGTCTTCTTCACTTCAAAGAAATCATGGCAAGAAAGTGAAGGAATAAGTATTGCTGATAACTAGCTTGTCGTATTAAAACTAATTAATATATTTTTTTGTCTACTTCTAATTAATGCAGATGAGGATGAAGGGATGCATTCTGAAAAAAGTTCAAACCATGCAGAATCGAATCACTTTGAATCTGTTCCACTTAAAATAAAGAGTTGTAATGACAATTCCTCAAGTGATTGATTGATGCGGTTCAGACATGTTATGGTGCGGCTGGGAACCGTTGGCTAAATATTTGTTGCCGTCGACTTTTACGATTAAAAAAAAAAAAAAAAGGAGAGCATTTAAGGTTAGTGAGAAAATCAATGGGAACTGGAAAGTACGGCATGTGGTGTGGTTTTATTGAGAAAAATTTGGTCCCAATAATCACTATTAGCAAGTGATATAATATAGATTATATCTAGGGGTGGGCATAAACCGATTTGAATTCGGTTCTGTCCCCAAATCGAATTGAACCAAAAGTAATTAGTTCATAAATATATGAACTGAATACGAATCTAATTATAGAACTGAAACGAATTATTTTAGTTCGTTATTATAGTTCAGTTCAGTTCGGTTTAATTAGGTCTAAGTTAAGAATTTTAATAATTGTTCTTATATATTTACTAAAATTTTAGACTTTTTATCTAAATTTAAATTTTTTTTCCTGAATTCAATTCAATTTTAGCCACTACGATTCATCATTTATACAAAATATCAATGTAAAATAAACCTTGAAATAAAATCTATAACAAATGCATTTGTTTGCACCTTTAATCACTTGTAACATTAAGCTTGATTTTCCCCTGAAAAAAAGCTATATCCATTCTTTAATAGGACTTTAATCTCTACCTGTCTTGTTATGATCAATATTAGTATATTGTTGTTACATATTTCACTTCAGATAGTTAAATTTCAATGCAATATAAAGAGAAAAAGGTAAAGCTAAATTAATATTTCCTTCGTTTTTCTAAACCAATGGGTGCTTTCATTCACCCATGTACCAATTTTGAGCGTTTTATGATTCATCACGAAGAAGATTTCGAATCATCCACGTAACTATATTTTCTCAATATTCATCTTGATAAAAAAATATCCTTTAAAATAGTCATTTTATGTTATTTCTTTAACAAATTTATATAGGACCGGAGGTGGCAGTACTAACTATTAATGTTTTTTATCATTTAGCAGAGCAATGAGTCTCAAAGTGGGCACCTATGAGTTCCACCAAATAAAATTAAAAAACCATAGAACCACTTTGAAACCCATTGCTCTACAAATGGTAGACTATCGGGGCTTATAGGTTTTTTCTGGATAACTATGTAAGTTTTTTCTCTATAGGTTTGTCTAATACGGGCAAGTTTAATTTTGCTCATGTTAGATTTTTTTTTTTGTCTCCATAAAAAACTGTTTGAAGTTCTTAATGAAATCTACAAATACACATCTTCATTTCGAATGCCACTAGGTTTTATCTAAACTTTGTTGTTTATGCCCTCAAGTGTGCATTACTTTATTTCAGTAATTTTAAGACAATTATTTTAACAATAAAGGTCGAACGTTAAAATTATAATTTAAGGGATGCAATGGACATATATATAAAATCTTGAGTAGCAAAAATGAGAATATTAAGGGGACCTAATGTTCATTCTTCCTAATAAAATACATAAATTTATAGTTTCCTGCTTCCCTAAGTTTATCAGCACTAATGTAACCATATTCTTCAAGTTGAAAGTTCTTTATTATATTTGAGACATAAATATGAAAAGAATAACATCAATCGTGCTTAATATGAAAGATGTCAATATGATATACATTTTTTTATATTTAATCTTAAATCTTAACGTCAACCCAAAAGTACATGAAGCAATGATTTTCGACTGGATTCCTTCTATGTTTTGAGGATTATGTAATGATTTAATTTTTTTTTTTTGGTTAATATTAATTCATGAACAACATATTCCTTCCTTAAATCGGATTATCTCACACAGCATAATAATTGATTCCAAACAATTTCATTATGTAATAGCCATAAATAAAAGATTGAATACGAGGGAACTGTTCTCTTACACGCAGAGACGAAGGGCGAGAGAGAAAGAGATGGAGAGAGCTGTCAAATCAGAAGTTCCCTATATAGATAAGAAAGAGAGGTGAAAATAGATCAAATGATTGTGTCCAAATCCGTTAATGAACAGAACTAAAAGTGTCAACAAGTTCATAAGATTAAAGGCAAAGACACGGGAATCTCGTGGCAAACAAATGCCCCCCTTAAAAATGTATCAGGGAGCTACGGAGAGGCTGTAATTAGATGAAAAAAAAAAAACAACAACAACAAATACATCGGACTGAGGGCAAAGGCAAAGGCAAAGGCCCTAAAGCAAAGCACCTCGGGAGAGTCGAGTTACACGAACAAAGAAAGGTTAGGGTACCAAGTGCCAAAATAGCTTTATTACTAAGTAAGGCATTTCAGGAACCGTCCCATCATATATAAAGACACAAAACCCATCTCCCCCTTCTCCTAAATGAATATGATATTGACGTGTGATTTTAGGTTCTGTCACCGTCAACTTTCCTTGTTTAACATTGCACCCACAAAAGGTGGAATACATGGGCAGGTGCTCTTCTCTTCACTATCTTTTCAATTCATTCAACTCCTTTGATTCGATATTTTGGACAGGACCCCACGTAGTTTCTCTTTTAACTCATCTCGTTATCACTTCCTGCTAAAATTTCGCTGCAGCGCTGTGCAAGTTTTGGTTCAATATCGATCATGTAATATATGTGTGAATCATGCGTGCATGCCACATATATAATTCAATTACTAATTGCATGCGTGCATGTCGTCTTCTTAGTTTTGTTTTTTTTCCAATTATTTGTTTTATATGATAATTAAAATTAGTGGTAGCCGTAGCTAGCCGCTAGGGTTTCATGCTGCCTTGATCATATGAAGCTCGTGCACATGGGCTTGTCCAATTAGATAGTTTGGAAATATAATCTTGATTATTTGACTTAAGCTTGTTGAAAAAGTCATTCGCAAGTATTGGAATGAGCCATTTAGCCTTATCTGGTTTTGCAACAGCTAGCAAATCTCAGAATATAAGGAGCGATTAATGTCAAGAATTCGCTCATGAGAGAATATTTCTATGATTAATTTTCTCATTTTCCTGCTGAAAATAGCTTCATCGCAGATTGTAATTATAGAGCAAATCGATCGTTTAATTTAATTCTTTTTTTTTTGTCCATGTACCTCTTTATTGCAAGTAGCGGTGTTCAAAATCCAATCCGATCCGCTCAATCCGTCTGATCTGCTGAATCCGATCTGTATAAATCCAATCCGTGGATTGGATATGGATTGAAAATTTAAAAATCCGCAGTCGATGGATTGGATATGGATTTACTTCTATAAATCCGCAGAAATCTGTGAATCCGCAAAAAAAAAAAAAAAAAAAAAAATATATATATATATATATATATATATATATAATAAAAAAATTATTATAAATTTAATTAAAAAATTATAAATGTGACATTGTATAGGTACTAAGCACTATAACATATCTTAGCCATTACCCAATAATAATATAAAATGAAAAATAATTAAATAATCAAATATACAAATATAACTTGTAAAAATTGTAAAACAAAATAAAAGTAAAGTCACACGCACTAGCAAAAGCAAAGTAACATAACGCCAAGTCACCAACAATTTGCAAACAAAAAACCCTAAGCTTCCTCGCCGTCACACACACTAGCAACACTCAATACTGGTTGGATACACTCTCGACACGGATTTAAAGGACATCGGTCGCGCGATTCCGGCGAGAGCAAGCCATCTTCTTTCCCAAGTCCATCTAGCCACTTCACATTCACTGGTTCTAGCTGAACAATTTCAGTATCACAACCTTCAAAATCACCACCCGTACGGCTTCTCCTGGTTCCCATCGTGGATGGCTCCATAATCACCACTTTTTGACATGCGCAACAGCCCTGGTGAAGGATCAGACTGTGTTTAGTTTCCGAAATTTAGCCATTTCAATTAATTGTGGCTTTATTTGAACAATTAATTTCGGTGTTATATTAACGTATTATTGTAACTTTATTTGAACAATTAAGCTTGATGTGTTATATTTTAAAATTTTGAATGTATTATTGTAGCTTTATTTGAATAATTAGTCTCGATGTGTTATATTTTGAAACTTTAAATGTATTATTTTAGCTTTATTTAAACAATTAATTTATTTAAATTTAATTGGTAGCAAAATTATTTTTATATTAGATTTTTTTATTTCATTAGTTGGAGAGAACTAAAAATTTTTAATTCGAAAACTAATGCGCAAAATGGTGGATTGCATATGGATTGAGTCAAATCCGCATTCGATCCGCAGACGTATGGATTTGATATGGATTGAGTCAAATCCACATCCGATCCGCAGATGTATGGATTGGATTTGGATTCAATTTTATCAATCCGTGGATTGGATTGGATTGAAAAATTATAATCCGCAAAATCATGGATCGGATATGGATTGATGTCTAATCCGTAAAATCCAATCCGCGAACACCCCTAATTGCAAGAAACATTCAAGTGTAGCTTTACTTCAGCCCGCTAATCTCTTGTTTACCATGAATGCTCTATAAGCATTAATAGTACTTACCATAAGATTTATTTATGTTGCGAAAAAGGTTATAGATGACAACTTATGGGAAATTAAGATATGGCGCAGTACAAAAGTAATCATTCTCAGTGCGAGTATTTGCATTTTTTAAAATACGATTTTAGTATTTTATAAGAGGCCTGCTATTTACACTGAGGGAAGACAAAATGAAGACAGAAACGGCTCCTCTCTCTCTTGTCCTCTCCGTGGGCCCAAGGAGAAGCAAATTATAAGTCACTAAACGGCAGCAACATGCTGCCGTTTTTTTCTTCATTTTGTCGTCCTTTAGTTCAGTTATCATTTTCTCTTATGGGAAATTAAGATATGGCACAGTACAAAAGTAATCATTCTCAGTGCAAGTATTTGCATTTTTTATAATAGTGTTAAATGCTTTTATAATATTTTTAAACTATTGAAAAATCATTTTACAACTTTGTAAAAATATTTGACACTATTGTAAACTGTAAATCCGTAGTTTAAAAAAAAAATAAGTATCTGCACTAGAGAAAAACTCAGTACAATACATTTATATCCGAACCTCCTATTTAAGAGAAAACAGAAACAAAACACGAAATTAAAAAAGAGAGAATCACCATGAGAATTAAATGGACGTAGCAAAGCCGCACCTAATATGTTAAATTGTTGTATAGATGCCCATACGTAGAACGTATTATAATTTATTTGCATTAATGACGTACTTTTGTCGGTTCCAACCCAACAAATTTTTTAGCTTGAGGAAAACCATGAACCTACGAGCTGATCAGTGAATCAGTGATGATACTTCGTTGCAAAGCCTAAAATTTACTGTACTTTGTACTTTGCCTTCATGTTCAATCCATATTTGACATGTTCTCAAGGTCAGTAATTTGTCAGCCTCTCTAATGTGTCTGTTGTCTGTTAATGGGAACACATAACGTTGTTAAAATCACGCACTCAAACAACAAAACAGTGGTGACATATAATTAGGCTCCTGTCAAACTGCTTGAATTTGATAAAAAATTTAACACTTTTGGAGGTAATTAGTAAATTGATCGCAAATCCTATGCAAAACTGTGTTAAGGCAGTACAGCTACTAACACGGCGAGGTAATTAGGGAGAGGGTTTGGAGTTTTGAATCTTCCAAGCTAGCTTTACAGTGAACTTAATCCAAACATCTAGATTTGTGAAACTTCTTATGTGTTTGAAAAATTGAATTTAGAATATATATATATATACAGCATAATTCTCTCACTTCTTGATAATTACTATCTTTATAAACGAGCTGTATTTTTTCACTATCTTTTCCTCGATTACTGTTTATTAAATACGTTATTTTAAAACCAAACGGTTGTGGCTCAGTTGGCGACCCAGACTGGGAAAGTGGGAAGAGCTCTTGGGTTCGATTCTCACTAAACACACTATTTGGGAGGGGTAAGGAGCCTTAACTGTGACTACACCTAGAATCCGAATTAGTCGAGACCCAATGCGGTAGCCGGAAACCGGGTGATTTTAACCCAAAAAAATATATATATACGTTGTTTTAAGTGTTTAAAACATGTTTTATAAAATTTTATGCGGTGCACAGCCAAAGTTTCTGCTATTTCATTTTCTATTTTCTTCTGTAAAAACCTCTAATCCGCCGAGGAACTTCGAGAGACATTTTATGAAAGCAAAATTATAATTAGAAGAAATAACTAAAAGAGATCACATAGAAGTAGGCTACAGGCCTTATTCGTACTGAAAACCTAGTACATAAGTTGCGGGCTAACACAAGTTTATAATTTTAGCCTGGTAATATGAGATATTGTCAAGTGGAAACACATGAAATATTTTAGCTTAATATTCTTTGAAATATTTTAGCTTAATATTCTTTCTTTTTTTTCTTTTTCTGGTCGTTGTTACGTGGAAGGGTATACTATGATATTTTCACTTGTATAGGTAGATGGATATTTTTGCTATCAAGCTAATCTTGGTCTTTTTGACTGACATATGGGATATTTATGTTATCAAGCTGATCTCAATCTTTTTAAATGGTCTTTGTTATGCCTAAAGGTGGTGTCAACTCATTCACAGGTAAATTAGAGTCTACTATTACAAAGAAGAATAATGATAAATCAACAAACCCGAGACAAAACCATGACAAAAACTTAGGTATTTTGACAAATTTTTGGTTTTTTTTTTTTTTAAAGAAAGAAGTGAAATCATTAAAGAAAAATTCATAAATCTGCTATAATACAAAATTTTTGTCATGATTTTGTTTCTTTATCATTAATCTATGTAGTAGAAACTCATATGCCTAATTTATACGCAACTCTAGCTTGTGAGTTGAGATTCTTAACTGGTGAAATGATATTTTCCTATTTTTAGATACGATGATTATAAATCCACAAGAAAGAAAAAAGTTGATGTTATTGGAGCGAACTTTGTTGCCCACTTTTATCGTTATGATCTCATAGGATTGGGACAAGACCAGGTACAACATGGCAAAGAGTAAAAAGATAATATCGTGAGATTTTTACCAGTGAGTTGAATCTGAGCATCAAAGCAAGCGCCAGTGCAAAATCAATTCAGCTCTGCAGAAAGAAAAAAATGCAGCCCACGTACATATTGACTTGTATAGTAACCCCTACATCTTTTTTATTTTTAACGCCTAGGTAGCTACTCAGTGCTCACACCTCTAATAATTTACTCTCTCACCACTTCTCTCTTCTTCTTATCAATTATTATCTGAAACCCTAAAAGCTCCATCTTCTTTTTTCTCAAAACTTAAACCTAGCTGCTTGTAAAAAACTTAGTCCCCTCTTCTTCTTTGAAAATGAACCTTGAAGACAGCATCTCTACGGACCTTCAAGTTCCACAATCTGAGCATCTCTGCTATGTCCGCTGCAACTTCTGCAACACTGTTCTTGCGGTAATTTCATGTTCACCCTTCATTAAACTTACCCATTTGATAAATTTATGCCTATAGGAGTTCATCGTGCATAAAGCGATCTATTGGAAAAAGAAGGAAAGAACGAAGAAGCATGGTATACACACACACACACACACACACACGTATAGAGGAAAGGGCCGCGTTTATGCTTTGTGAATGTTGCTTTATTTTATTTATGTGAACGTTGCTTTAATTTTCGCCTACTAATAGATAATTAAGGCTAGAAATGAATAAAGAGTTGGAAAATTTATTTGAAGAGTGCTTATATAAAATATGAAAATCAATGATTTTTTATATCATTTTTTTTAAGAAAATTTCTTCTTCTTCTTCTATATTCTTTTTTTTTTTTAAAGTTCATTATTAATTCATTTTTTTTAAATTTTGGATAGGTTGGCATTCCATGCAAACGGCTGCTGGACACAGTGACTGTGAAATGTGGTCACTGCAGTAACCTCTCCTTTCTCAGCACCAGGCCTCCACAACAAGGTCCATCTCAAATGAGTCTCAGATTTCAGGTATATGTCTCCAACTCCAAATGCTCCATTAAATTAAATTTTCAAAGTCAAAATCAAATTAAAGACTGAATTATTTTATTAAACATACTGTAAAGAATATGGTACTTATTGGTACCTATGACAACTGAACATTCATTTTTCCTTGTGAATGATATGAAAGCAACATTATATATCATAATTCATATATTGTTATATATACATTCATATTGTGTTTTCACAAGCAATTTATATGCCGTTACCCATTTTGCATCATAGAAATTACTTTTATGAACCCATAAAGTAATATCTTCTGGATCTTATATTAATGGAAGGTGTGTGTCCGCTCTTTTAGGAAAAGCAGAGCTTTTGCAATGACTTCAAATTGGGCAATGCCTCATCATCGTCTTCATCAACTTCTAGCGAGCCATTGTCCCCAAAGGCCCCATTTGTCGTGAAACGTAGAAACCTTTTCTCGACAAGCATTATGTGTTGAATTTTTATTACTTTTATGAATTGCTTCCTTTTACATACAATTTCGTTTTCTTTTTTTATTATTTTTTTATTTTTTAATTTCTTTTCCTGCAGCACCTGAGAAGAAACACAGGCTTCCATCAGCTTACAATCGATTCATGAAGTAAATCCAAGACTTCTTTTTCTCTTTAATCTACTGTTTATGTTGTGACCTTTGATAAGATATGACACAATATTAAAATATACTTATTTTTGGATACATTATACGTTATATCGATGCTTCTTTTAGCTTGGTAACGGTAATTGTCAGACTCGATCTCCTTCGATTTCCAACGTTCTTGTTACTGTTATTTACTTTACATGATTTATATATATCATGAAACGTCGATTTTATATCTATATATTTTCATTGAAAGGGAGGAGATTCAGCGCATTAAAGCAGCCACTCCTGAGATACCACACAGAGAAGCTTTTAGCACAGCTGCGAAAAACGTAAGTTCTACATTAATTTTCAGCTCACATACATATAATATGGATGTTCCTTTCTAATGAAACCAGCAAGTAAATCAAGTGTCAAATGCTTGTGCACGACTCTCTCTAAAAGACTAAGGCTAAAAAGCTTATCTAATTGATCTCTATACCCTCCCTTCAATTAATTATGATTGATAATTTCTCTAATCTAAGTTGTTGGTTAATTATTCAGTGGGCAAGGTACATTCCAAATTCGCTAGCTGGGTCAACTTCTGGCAGCAGCAGCCATGTAAGAGATCGATAACACTCTCTATTTTTTTTTTATAAGATAACACTCTCTATTTTGAAAAAAGAAAAAGGATGGGAAAATAATATCAGCCTCTAAATTAATGCCAAGATTTATCTTTTATTATTATTCGAATTCGGGTGACCACGACCTGAAAGAGGGCGTCCTCCCTATTTTGTTTGAAAAAACAAAGTTATCTATTAAGGGTACTTTAATTTTTGTTTCAGCTGCTTGAAGCATTGATGCATATTAGGGTTTTATTTTTATTGCAGGAATGATATAAATCTATGTTTCAAGCAAAAACGCTGAGCCGACACTGGATGTTTTCAAAAAGCATGCACTTGAAGTTGAAAGATGATCGGTTCAGTTTGTTAATTTGGATTTTCGCCTCATCAAAACTTTACTGTCTTTTACTACTTTATCATGTCTTGTTTTATCTGTTATTTGATGATGCTACTCGTTTCATGACAACTGTTGGAAGACAGTTGGAACCGTGTTATATTGTTTGATGTTATGGATATGTATGGTACTCTTATTTCTTGTCAATTGCTAGCTTTTAGATGAGAGTAATAAGTTTCTTCTTTTTTTTTTTTTTCCTTTCTGGATCACTATAAATAAGTGCTAAGCTTATAATTACAATTCAAACAATGAATTACCATATACATATGTATATACAGCAAAAAGCCTAAGAAGTTACATTTTTTTCTTTTGAAAAAAAAATGTAGAGTATTGTGAAACAAATCTATTAAAGCAATGGGATTGGAAGTAGTAGTGATGATCAAGACCATGCTTCAATCACATCACGTTGAAATATTTACTCGATATATAAACATATAAATGACCTTGCTAGACAGTGATCCATGCATTTCATTAAGCAGATTAAATTAACCTGCATGAAATTAAAGTTCAAAGGCAGGGTGCTATATATGTGTTTCCACTTAAAAATTTGCCTTAAAAAAAAGGGGATAACGCAAATTGAAGGCCTAAACAAGGAAATTTAGACAGAATTCAGCGAGCCTATTGATGAAGAAATGAGTTTATAAATTTCACCCAGAGCTTTGAAATGGTACATTATGGACAAAAATCTGACACCATTATCAGCAAAATCTGCTCGTGTACTCGAACCACACCACAGTTCTTACTTCCCATTGTTGATTTTGTCAATTGCCTGAAATGCTTCTCCTTTTCTGTAAAAGTCGACGGCTACAAAGTTAGCCCAACGGTTGCCGGCCGCGCCATAACATGTCTGGACCATATCAATCAATCCCTTCGAATTGTCTCTAGAACTCCTTAGCTTAAGTGGAATAGATGGAAAGTGATTTACAAGCACTAGAGATTTGGTTTTGTCATTAAGCGGCACCGATTCTGCACGGTTCGAACACTTTCCAGAATGCATCCCTTCATCCCCATCTGCAGTTAATCACGAGTGAATAAATTAAATATGTATTAAGACTAGCCAGCTATCAGCAATACATATTAATTTTTCTAATAACCATCGCTAATGGCTAGCTACCTACTTACAATGGTTTTCGACAACGTAGTTCCACTGATATGCTATTCCTTCACTTTCTTGTTTCGATTTCTTTGAAGTGAAGACAACAAGCCTTTGATTACTGGCCACCATGTCTCTAACTAGCGGCCAATCTTGCCCGTTTTGCGGCATCTTTGATACGGGAAACCAATACTTCATCAGACCCGTTTCATTGAAAACTTTGGTTAATCCTTTTGGTGTCTCAACATAGTCCTCTAAAAATAATGTTACGATCTCTGATTTATTAGCTGACAAGAAGGCTTCTATTTCCTTAAAAACCTCTCTAGCAGGTCCCTTTGAAACGCAGATTAAGACTTCAGATTTGATAAATATTGATATGTTGCTATTTATAGCATGCAATGCGTGATCAAGAAATATACTGATCATAACTTACAAATGATGTATAATCCTCGCATTTTCCCTTGGAAGCGTGACACAACCATATGTCATTTTTATAGTCATATGTGTCCAACATTAAGGCTCGAACACCATGCTGCAAATTCAGAAGAGAAAAAAAAAAAAAAAGTTAGGTCCAGCTAATTTGACAATAATTAATAAATTGTTGATTTTCAAATACGCAATCATCAAATTAAATAGACTTACATTAAGCTGTTGTGTGATTTTGTCATCTTGATTTGTAATGACAAGACTAAAAAGTCCAGAATGGCGCCCTTCGCTAATTGCAAAAGAGTTATGGGTAGTCAAGAATGCATATTTATTGAAAGGCAAAGAGTCGTTCTGTCATAGATGAAAATTTATAAAAAAAAAATACCATCAGTAATATACATAATTCAAAATTCAAATCAAGCATGGATGTTATTAGAAGTTAGACAATGACCTTGGCAGTGGCGACAACGCTGAAACAAACTAAAGTTATAATTATTGATTGCAAATATCTGAGAAACGCCATTGATGTTCAGGGGTTATAGGAAGATTGTTTTTCAGCTTCGGGAGAACTCCTAGTAAATGAACTGGTACCTTAAAATGACAAAAGGGCGTAGTGGTTAAATAATCTTGGGTATATCCCTAAAAATGGAAAGATTGATCATTGTTGTATCAAGATTGGATAATACAACGTGGATGGCAGTGTCACTTGGGTTGCGTTGCCTTCAATTAGAATTCCGAAAAAAAGAAAATCTCAAAAAAAAAATAAAATTCCAGAGTCATATACTCATATTTAGCTTTGTTTCATAGTTGTTATTTTATCAATTTCATTGCTATGACCGAAATAATAGCAGTTTCTACCGAGACAGCAAATTTAAGAATGGTGAACCTCAACCATTTAAAAATCGAAACAAAGTCAAGCAAGGGCGTAGTTTATCCAAAATTTCCAATCCACGCATTGCCTACGCAAATGATTCAATTAATGGAGTTTGAAAATAAAAAATAAGATGAAATTTAGGGACTCAAAAATTATTACCCCATAAAAATGTAGATAAAAGATAAACCTCTCATGCGTCAATTCTTTGTGTGGAGCTTATACAATTGAATATGACTTGATAATGGGCAGCGCATGAACAGCAGCGAGCTAGTTCTTTGTGTTGACGCCCATAATGGAAAAAGAACAAACTAGAGAGGCACGTTATAAAAACTGAAACGTTAGGGGCAAAAACGTAAATTTAAATAAAATAGGTTAAATTTCAGAAAAACCCCCTGATATTTCCCGGAATTAGTTTTTTGGTCTCCTTTATTGTCGTCTATTATTTATAGGATGGATTAGTCGATTTCCTTTATTTTAGGTTAGAAGTACATTAATTCCTCTTAAACAAGGATATCTTTTGGGAATTGTTTCTTAATGAAAGATCATATTGATTTGGCCACTACTAATATCAGAATATGTCTCATCTCTTATAATAATGTCCTATGTTCGGAGTGATTAATGTATTAAATAAAAAAATTGTGGGGATGTTAATGTGGTCCAACTATGTATCCCATGCCATGCATCTTTATTATAATCTTTAGTTCTTGACTTCTTGTATTCCAGAACTAATCTTTCTTGATTGCTTTATGAATCATTTTAGGCCTGCCCTGTCCTATCAATCTGTTCAAACAATGATTCCTTTCGTATACCAAATGGCCATTAACGTGTGTCATCACTCATCAGTGATGTCTTTTATTTATTTATTTTCTTGAAAGATTATGAACTACACAAAAGTAGGCAGCTATGGGGCCATCCACGTGCAAAAATAAGGCCTTTTACAACTCAGTGTCATGCTGATTAACAAATGAACCGCGATGGGTGTGATTTTGCTGGTGTGTGAGATAATAATATTCACAAAAGACCCACCTTAGACACAAATCTTTAATTCTTGATTTTAAAAATTCAAAGAAACCAATCCTAGTCAAAACCCCCACAGTTTTGGGATAGATTATATAAGTTAGTGATTGCTTAAGAAATTTGAGAGAAGTTATTATGGCTCCAAGACCAAATGCTGTCCACAAGCACTAATGCTACATCATATTTAAAAAGTTCTAGTTGCTCAAGCATAACATGTGTGAAGTAAATAATTGGTAGATCTTATCAAAAAAAAAAAAAAAATAACAATAATAATTGGTAGATCCATAATTATTAAATACAGAAGCTTTTAGATTCCTTTATCAACTTTTAAGGTGGCACAACCCCTTTGCCTTAATTTATCTTCCAACTTGTCCCTTCCCTTCACAGCCTCCAAAGAGATAGGTGAAGGTGATGGAGTGGGTCTGTGGGGATAGAGAGTCGTTCAAGAAACCAAAAGCTAAAAGTGCCTGAATGATGTAATAGTTGTGTAATTGATTAATTGAATCCTTAATCCGGCACTACTATTATTCACAGTTAAAAGGGGTGGAGAAGTTAAAAGGAACAAACTTACATCACTTTACAGTCACAAGATCAACAGCCAAAAGTTCTCAGATTATATAGTAGCTGTATTAACCAGCATGATACTTGGATAAAGATCAACGGGGGAAGGGTTAACTGAAGGGACAAGCAGACTTTACAATAAGAAACCCAGCACAGCTTTCTTCCTGTTATATGTACCTAATATAGAAAGGAATTTCCTATAAACTTTATCTGAAGTTCTAATAGCCTTTTCCAAAAGCACAAATGAAATTAGCCAATTTTTTTGGTGCAGAATATCTCCTACTCCTTTTCCTTAACCTGCAGCAATAATAATCTGTCATTTGCGAGTTAACATACATAATACATTGTTTCTTTTACCGTACAATGAAAAATATCTTCAATAAAACCAAGTAAAATGCGATTAAAAAGATGATGAGAAGTTTCACTTCACTGAAGAAGAAAAGTTCCTAGAATTTCTTTTCATCAAAGAGAATCTCTCTCTGATGAAAATACTCCAAGATTCCAGAAAAAATAAATAAAACACCACCATTTGATTTATGTTTTAGACAACCACAGGCATGTTTGCTTGCCAGCCTATTCATCCATTCACAAACACATCATACATTAGGCCGGCAAAATGCTTCAATTCTCAAAGTCTGTTAAAAAGGTATCAGCAATAGGGCTTCGAATTGTTATGCTTACATACCTTGATCCTTCTGCCCCTTTCAAGTGGTTAGGAAACATCAAAGGTCATCAGTATGCTGCTTCGGTTGAATGGAATTCCTCTGTTGCTCCACCCTTTTAAGATGTGATGACAGTTGTATCAAATCAACAGTGAACCCTTGTTCAGGAGAATAACAGTTCTTGTCCTTAAAAAAATCTGACTCTTGAGAAACTTCATCTGTTTCGACTTTCAATTCAAAAGCATGACCGGCATCAGGAACCATTAAGGACCGCATCTGAGCACCATCCATGGAGTTCATTCCAGATGTATAAAAGCCTTTTGTTTCATATTTTCCCAAAGGTGTTGTGCCTGAAGTTTTGACAAAATTTTGACCAAGATTAAGATGAGTGTGACTTACTTGACTAATCAGGGGCCTAGCCATTGGGATTCCTGATAAATGATTAGGCATTGACTGTGATTGAGCTGACAGAAGAGAGAGAGCACCACTGGAGTGTGAAATCCCAGATGAATCCTGGAAGGTCAATGCTGTATCAAGAGGAATTGCAAGCCTATGTTGTTTCTTGCTGCCTTGATAGAGGGAAGATTTTGTTAGCAGCTGCTCGTTAGTGTTTGGTACTGCTAATTGAGGACTATAGGGGGGTCTCTCTGAAAATTTAATATGCTTAACCGGTTCATATCTTTCTGGAAACAGAATGCCACCTGGAAGCATGTCTGGGTACACAAAGGATGTTCCGTTTTGTAAAGAAGTCCAAGGAAGTTCGGAGCCTGCATGATGCATATCTATACAATGTAAGAAATAAAATTTCTGTTACAAAAGGAAACATAGAGTTCTGACAACATGTCATTTAATACATTATCGAAGTAGGTCGATGATCCATACAGGTCCCATGGGCATAAGGATTTAGTTTGAAGTAGTCTAAGAATCTTATTTTCAAGCATGAAAGCAAATGATTATTAAAGTAAGAGCAAGGTATAGGTAGCTAAAAAGTTATATCTTATTTCAAATTATAATTGCTTCATACATTTGAAATTGCACAAAGCCACTGCACAGGTGTGTAGTTAAGAAACCTACACAAGAGTATCATGTGTAATTTATACTTCTACTACCGTGAAGTTGTTTCCACATCCTTCATATTCAACACTGATTTGGGTGTTTCAAGACGAGTATTGCTTGATTTATGATATTTTCTCAAGACCATGATATTACTCAATTCTAATAGTTGGATGCTTTAAAACCAGTGAGTCACTTCTTTAGACAATATAGCTCTCTTTCGTGCATATTGCTACTGCTCCCAAGTCTCTCACAATTATCTCTCAATTAAGAGACTCATACAATTCACCCAGACAAAAATTAAAGGCAATAAGATATTATTGTAGCATAGAACCAAACATACAATTGTTGGTACCATGATTTGACAAAAACACATGTTTTGCACCATAATATGGTCTTTACCAATCAGATTGATATAAAGTGGAATCTAGGGGACATTATTGGCATCTTTTGTGATTCTTGATGATCTGTAAAGATGACCATGGGATAAACCATCTTAAAAATGACCCTCACGGCTGATGATTTGACAATTCCTTTGCTTTGAATATGGAATAGGGAAATTCGTAGGATAGAAAGTTTTATTTTTATATGGCCGTAAAAGTTGACCTAGTCAAAGAGCCCAGGACAATAGGATAACTTATAAAAAGAGTGGGATTTCGGAATAATAGAAATTATCATGCTCTAATGACTAAGTACCACCCATACAAAAAGTCTGTCTACAGGACATTTATGAAAGTTTACTAGCCAATCGTATAAATCTGTCATAATTAGTTTCAACATCTTGCAGTTTCCCAGGGACCAGTTACTAAGAATAGAATGAATATTTACAGGTCAGGATACAAACATTTAAGAATTTAATAAAAAAGAAGAAAAGTATCAGAAGAAAAGTCTAGTACAAGAATCAGTTTAGTTATTATCCCAGAAACCTAGCAAAAGGAGTTACAAGCATAACAGATAGCACATGTTAACTGAGGCAGAAGAAAAATAAAATTTCTTTAGAGACTTTTAGTATGTGAATCTAAACATAGTCTCTCTAGATTTGAGGGAGAGAAAGCTAATTTACTCCATTTCAATCGTTCATAGATGAGTCATGCATTTTCTTAGTAGGTAAGAAAGCAAATATTATTCATACCTTGATACAACTGCAGCAACTTATGTGATCTATCAGAATGGATATTAAATTGAGGCTTCCGTCTACGCTCATTGTGGCCTGCAAGGCGTCTACGACAACTGCGCTTACTATCATCAAATTCAGCCAGCAGATGAAACCTGATTAACCAAAAAAAATTTACCCCAGTTCATAGCAACTACAAGAAATAAACAAATGTACTTAACAAAGGATGATGATTTGGCTAGAACGTACATACAAGGAAAATATCAAAAAAGTAAAGGAAAATTCACAGACTTTAGGTTCATGTTACAACAAACTGATAATACTACAAATTAAAGAAAACCTAGACCTATTGGTAACTTGAAAACTTGAACACAATTTTTAACAAGTAAACCTACTAAAAAGAACACAAAACAGAAGACCTTCAAAGTTTTATATAAGTTGAAAAAAAAGAATCATCAAATGACGCTAAACTAGTTACATTGAGCCAATAATACACATAATGTGAAAATAATACTAAGATCTTATGTAAAAAACTGCTTTGATATCTATGACAGTATAACTACAATCAAAAGCGAAGGCCGGAGGGAGATAATAAGAAAAACTAACCTGCTACACTGCTGACAAAACCTTTGCTCATTGCCATTAACAATAACTTTGGGAGTCTTTGAATGAACGTCACAAACTTTATGCCTTTTGTGATAATCCTTTGAGGAGCTAAGATCCTTGTTGCAGCCATAAACTTGGCAGAGGGGAGTTTGAGAGCATGAACTAGTCGTGCGAACTTTCTTTGCCATCAAAGATGGATGCGCAGAAGATGCAACCGACCTCTCCTTAAAAAGTTTACCACACTGCTTATCTCTGCCATCAACCAATCTCCCTAGCTTCAAATCAATAAGTGCTGAATCCTGACTAATAGACTTCATACAAGAACTCGAAATTTTTGACCCAGATTCCGCCCCACAAAATGAATTTGAAGTAACCATACAAGGAGTAGTAGTTAACCTTTCGTTAGTATCACTACCGACTTCACCATTAGGTGTCCCCAAACTTGAGTTACTATGACAGGGTTTTCTTGTCAAGTCAGTGAAACATAGATCCATAAATTCCATATTTTCGACATCATCACTATCTGAAAAAAGCTTATTGATATCAAAATTATAAGAGGGTTTACTTTCCCATGCCATCAATGTTTTTCTACTTCTTGTAAAAGGGTCAACAGATGAGTCCACCTCATCAGAATACAAAATGCCTTTCCCTTCAGATCCATAGATCCAAGACTCCATCTTAAAGCAGTATCGAAGTTGCTCAAAGTATGCAATATGAAAATGCCTATCAAAATTCGCAAAACAGCAATCATCATTTCAATTCAAAAAAAGTAACTGTGAAACAATAATGAAGTCTCACAAGTTCACGCCTAGTATACATTAAATAGCGATAGCAGCAACATATAAGAAATAACAAGTAATATTGATAAATATGAATACGAGGTAGCTGATACAATAGATCGAGTCCTGTTGCAATTGAAATACAATAGCTTAATACCTAACATCAAAAACAGTGTTTGTAACCAATATGTGAAAAAACAAGAAGGAAAAGGGCTCTGTTTGGTTGCTGAGAAAATGATGAGAAAAAATGACAAACGAATGGATTTACTTTCAATATTGGGAGAAAGCAAAGAATCAACTCAAAAAATGTTTTGTCACAAACTTTGTCTGAGTCAAGCTGAGATTTGTTTTTCCCTTTTCTTTCATCTAAATTGAATAGAAACTGGAATATTAACAGATTCAAACTTCTTTCCACTCATTAAATTAAGTTTTCCCACTAACCAAACAGGACCAAATTAAAATATTCAAAACACATAACCATAAACACATTCAATGGTGAAAATAAAAGCAACCGACTTTACAAAATAAAAAATTTCAACAACGACTTCCACTTTCAGAAGCCCAAGAAACAGAGCAAAGAAGCTTGAAACTCATAACTGTGCCGAAAAAAACTTTATTAAAGAAAATGAAAAAAGCAGGAATCTTTGAAAGATTAAAACAATAATACCATCCACGTACGATAAATAAAAAACTATACAGGAGTAATTTATCAGCAGTTGCAGTATCCTAATTTTTTTTTTAACTCGTTTCCTTCACTTCCCCAGAAACCACTTGCAGCAAAAAACGAAAAGCCTCAGAATAATAATAAAAGTGGAGGAGCGTTCCTTCATTATTTGTTTTCTTACCAGAGCAAAGACAAGCAAACAAGAACAGTGAAAGCCAAAAGCCAGTGAGAGCGAGAGTCTGTTGGGTTTTTTTGGGTGAATTTTTTTTTTTTTTTTTTTCTCAGGGGAGTGTTGAAGAGGTCGAAGGAGATACACTGATGAAAGTCAACATGATTTCTACTTCACTAGCGTCGCTCAAATTAAAAGCATGTCTCCAGTCGAGGTCTTTTTTGCAGCTAATTTTTGACGTTTTGTGAAATTCCACTTTTGGACATGACACAAGTTTGATATTGATTGGTGCTTCCACTGTTCTGGTAATTAACGGTTAATGTGATAATTGATGGGGACGGATGTCTGTCTATCTCGCTCTCTCTCTCTCTCTCTGTGTTAATGTTTTGTGTTATAATCATTCATTGAACTACTCACTAATCCACACTTATGTTTTATGCAATAAATTATCCAAGTAAATTGGGAAGATTGTGATGAAGGCAGGGCATATCATAAGGGGAGATACACTAAATTATATACATCTCATGGGTATGGGGGTGTGTGTGTGTGTGTATTAATGATTGACAAGACCCCTTGTTGCCACGTGTAAATCTGGTTAAGGGACCACGCGTTATACGAAAATGGAAAGGGTAAATGGAAATGGAAATGGAAATGGAAATGGAAAGGAAAGTGGGTGGGAGTGAGTGAACGAACCTGCTGAGCATCTGGTGGCACATATGGCATGCTCCTGCTGCAGCTGCGGCTCGAATTTGTCTGTATGAGTGTGACTGTGACCCCCCAGCTTTTTTTTTTTTTTTTTTCTCTTCAAAATAACCACTGCATGAATCAATGCCAACTAAAGGCCAGCCAGCCTAGCCTTTTGCCTTTGCCCTCTGCCCTTGCCACTGCCAAAAGTTGCCCATTATGATTTTTATGCTGCAACTACTGGCCCTCAATTCAAAAGGATCCCAATCGAACAAGATATGAACAACAAAACACATGACACTTGCACACTTTCTTTCTTCTCTCTCTCTCTCTCTCTCTCTCTCTCTATTGCAACTTGTATTTGTTTTGGAATTCCACTGCATCACTTAAAAATCCATCATTAATTGACGATTAAGCTCCTACTCATTTCTCTCTCTTCTACGCCAAGGAACCAAACACACGCTTCCAATCATGACTTTAGGCGCGGACACAATTCTAAACAGAGTTTTAAAAAGCTCAAATGATGCATACATAGCTTGCTACAAATTTGCTCTTTCCATTAACAAAGTTGGGAATATGCACGGTTTTTTAAAAGTTGAACACAGGACAGGGTGCATATGCTACTACTACTAACAGCTTATTTAACTCATTCATACATCTAATTAATCAATATAGGCAACATTTAAGTCAATTCATTTTTTGTTAAATACAACGAGAGATCAATGTCTTGGTGATAAAAGAAGGTAACCAAGAATGGCGAAATGTAATTTGTCGGCTGGGGATATACATACCGCAGAAGGGAAAAAGCATGAAAAGAGACACCTGACACATTTTTGTACATATCCTTATTTTTTATGCCTAGCTATTCAGATACCACAAGTCCACAACACCACACACCAAAGGCGCAATTGTCTGTCCCTATCCATTAGCAATCAAACACTCTTATCTCTTTGGGCTCTGAATTGAAATTCAAATGATCATGCGAGTGCAAAGCTGCGAATTGCTTTATCTTTAACGGCCACGGGCCACGCGCCACTATCACAAGTGCTACTTTTTGTTGGCTGGTATGTGCAGCAGAGAGATCAAAGAGTATCTCAACTCTGATTTTCATTTTTTCTTTCCTTTTTCTTGGGTTTGTTTCTTTGTGATTTAATTTGGTGGTTGTGTATAGAGTGTTGGCTTGTAACTTTTTTATGCTGTATTTAGTGATCGTTATTCATGTAACATGCTCCGGCTTCAAAGAGGAGATTAATTCCTTATTTGTATACCCCGCACGTGCCATACAAGACAGACCGTCAAATTCATTGATAAGTAATTAATATGACAGGTATGGGCTCCAGCCCATGTGTGAGAAACACGTGTCACGTGCACCAATTGGGCAGGTTAAAACCCAGCAAAATTGCAATCAATTTGGGCCAATTGGCAGCAAGTGTGCGTGATGGAGGGGGGCCGAAATTGTGTTGTTCATCTCAGTTTTGGCTGGTTTTGCTGCATTAACTTGAAAGCTACAAAAGTGGATGCAGACATTAGACGTTAGACAGGATACAGACGTGCTATTTGGCTATTTTAGGTTTGATTTCGCCCTCTCTTCGGGGGACCACAGATATCAAAGAGAAAGATGTGCGAAAAGTTAATGACAGCTAAGTTCATTGTGAACATTTGACACCGATTCTTATTCACATGGCTTTTTAGCTTTAACTCATTCCTATTCTTATGCGTTTCTTCATATTTACTTACTTTTTGTGTATATAGTATAATTTTACATGTATACATATATCGCAAATAGTATCTATCTTGATCACCAATGAATTCTATTGATTCTTATTACATGCATATACAAGGAACTTTGGGTGAGTGAGTGCACGGGCGGATGGAACTAGAAATTTTAATTCTACTTCTATAGGAATAAGGTGTCCAAATGTAAATTATCATATAAATATGTAAAATTTCACTGAAGTCAATTATTTTTTCTTAAGAAATTTCCGGCCTGGGTACCGGGTATGATTTAATTCGGCCCAGGACCCATTCTCAACTCAAATCAGGTCCAATCTAATATGTCATGGTATTGGATCAAAGCCACCCACCATACCAAAAAGCTTTTGTAAAGTTTGTCTTCTGTTTATTATCCTGATTGGGCCAAACAGCTGGGGCCGACCAAATTGGTATATTGTTTCTGACTATACCCCACACAATATTGAAGACTAAAGGACTGGAAAGGGCTACATGATATCTTTTGGAACGTATCGACCCAAACAACAAATTTATCATTCTCAAAAGCTAACATAGTTAAGTGTGAGCAATAACGTTACAAAACCTAAGAGTACACATTGAACTCTAAAATTATCAAAATCGTTCATTTGATCTTGAATTTTAGATACCATCCAATACACTTTGATTCCGCTGTCTTTCCTGTTGTTAACTAGATCACAGACACTTTGAGAATCAATTTCCATAGTAATTGAAGATACATATGCATTTTTTGTAACCTGCAACCCCCATTCTACTGCCTCAAACTCTGCAAAAATCACATCTTCATGAAACTTTGATGTCTTTACTACAATAACTATATAGGTCCCATCATTTATTTATTTACATTCGGGATTGTTCAAAATAATGGGACGAGACAAAATATTTAACGGAACAGAATTAGCACAAATTTTTGTTCCCAAAAAAAATAAAGAGACAGAAATGAGACATTCTTTTTTTTCTCACTTGCATATACAGGACATGATTAAGATTGAAAAATCTCATCTCATCTCATTCCATTGGCAACCCTGTAGCTAATAGTATTATTATATATATTATTACTATTATTAATATTAGTATAATTAATTATAATAACAATAATTATTTCGATTACAAATATTATAACAGTAACTATTATTATTTAATTTTGTAATAGGACACAATCAAAATTTTAAAAATTAAGGGAATGTAAAATGGTTAGATCAAGGAATGAGGATCTCATTCTCAACTCTCCATGAAAATGAGATTTTCATTCCTCATTCTCGAATTTAGTAGGGGTGGGCTCTACTAATTTCATTTCTATTCCCAAATGCTAAATAAAAAAAATAAACAATGGAACCATTCTCATCCCTTCATTCCGATGCTCGAATTTGATAAATAATCGTATCACTAATGTCTTTGGTTTTTCTTGTACCGCTCTTCTTAATTTTGTTGTTTACAAACTTAATTTACTAAGAATTTCAAGTATCAAATGATAATAGACATGGATTCCAGAAAAGCTGAAACTGTATAGCAGTAATTTTTAAGTAAGAGGCATTAATTATGATGGAACTGCAAGAGGTAGAATTAACTTGGTAAACGCACCTTAATCTCAACTTTTGATATGAACAACCTAACTAGCTAGAATTAACCTGGTGATTTGATTACATTATAATCATATTAATTAGATCAATTTTGGTGAATGCAATTGATGGGGGAAGTTAGATTTCTAACAAAATTAGGTGGTTTGGTGGGTTATATCTATCATTTAACAAAAGAAAGTGAGGATTTGATTGTTTTGCTCTGTGAAAAAGAAAAGCTCTCAGCAATTCATCCTCTTTCACAAAGATTCTTGATTGCATTGAATTAAAATAATAACATGTTTGGGCCCTCCACTTTACTTTTGATTTGAATCTTAACATGCTTTGTTTTGCTTTCTTGGTGTGCCCCATTTTTCTCATTAGCGTGTGTCATGCCGTCTTATGGGCTTTCTGGCCTATTGCCCCCCAATGCATCATTTTTATGTATCATTCTTTCAAAAGCCTATCCTTAGCTTTCATCATCATGCTCCTCCCGACTTTAACCTTTATACGCATGTTTAGTGTTTAGTGCTTACTCCAGGAGAGAAAGAGAGAAAAATACAAGCACACTCAGCTAATTTATGGCTCCATCAATAATCCACTTAAGCAGGAAAATTATCAATACGTTTGTTGAGAATTAATCTAATAGATAACGTGATTCGTGTTTTACGGCGAACGATATGATATTATTATCTCATTTTATCTGTTTAATTCACAATCCCTTTCATGTGTGATAGAATCATCAAAAGTCATATGTATGTGTTAAAATCTTTCTAAGAATCATCAAAATTCACATGTTAAAATGATAAAATCTTTCTCTCATATACCCACTAAATTTAATTTGTCAAGGGGTGTGTCGATTTTAAAGGATAAATAATCAAGGCCGACTCTTTATGAGACCTGGGGGCTAATGCTGCCAAAAATAATAAAGAAATCTTCACATGTGGCTTATTTCAGACATGATTAATTCTAATTCTATCTTCCGATTAGATTTTGCCTTTTCCCTCACTTAATCATAGAGCTTAGAAAGCTGGACCATTATCTATGCCTAATTAAAAGATCTATAGTTTAATTTGCTTCTTTTTTCTTTGTCTAGATTTTGTATCTAATGCATATAAAATATAATATTTTTTATTATTAAGGTTTCCTTTTTGCCTTAACTAAGTTTCTTTATTCATAAAACTTCAAAAGTTGCCATTATTTATCCCAAATTTCCCTTTAATTAAAGGAATCTAATATATGTTGTCCCCAGTGCTGATCAGAAAACGAATTTTGCCTTCTTGCCTTCCAATTTTGATCTTTTGACAAGACAGCCGAGTATTACGATATATATATATATATAGCAAACAAGAATTATAATTATGAGTTTGGCTGAAAAATAGATGCAACATTAACTCAATGTTCCCTTTTAAATATGAGTGTAGCTTTTCGTCTGGCTCCCATATTGACGCTACTCTTCTGAACGTCTAACCCAGCATTCTATTATCCTCGCATGTAGTTGTAACATCTCGTCTACATGCATGAAATTGAAATAAGTAAATGAATTATGTCTAAGGTAGAAATTTTGTGTGTGTGTGTGTGTGTGTGTGTGTGTGTGTGTGTCTATGTATATGTATGTATGTATGTATATGTATATATATATATATAGCAGTTTTCTGGTTCGAAATTTTAAAATACAGGAAAAGTTTGGGAAATCTTTATAACTGTGGGGTTTAAGAGACTTAAAATTTAAAGCATTTAAACCGCACATTTTATGCATTTTTCTGGCCTTTTATGCACTTCAAAATTTTAGATTGAAACATTTCTATATATGTATGTGTGTAGAGTAGATGATGGTACTTATAGTGAGTAGTACTGATATATGGCGCAATTTAACTAATCTGCAACTTTAATATTATTCGCAAAAAATCATAAAATTATATTTTATGTTCATATACTCACCGTAGGGCAGATCCTTCAATTTAATAAGATGATGATTAAGATAAAAACAGAAAAATATCAATTCAATAATTGAGGTTTACTATACGCATAAAAATCAAAACCCAGGAGATGTCACCAGCTATAATTGAAACGATAAGTAGATCATTTCGGAACCTCCATTGGTGAATAATCACAAAACATTGAAGCAGGCATACATACCCATCTAGTGACATACACATACCATCAAAATTCACGTTAGACATGTTAGGTTGCTGAATGGGAATTCTATTTCTTTGAAAAAAAATAAGAAAAAAAATGGAGAAAACAAGATATGTGGCTACATGAATCACACGTGCAATAGAAATTGATGAATTATTGCCCCTTGTCCAAATTCAAAAGATTGAAAGATACAAGTCCACATGCTGTGATCATGCTATGCATTTTATCTCCATTGATTTAGTGGAAAATCTCTTTTCAATGGCACAATCTCAAATCAGTCACAACAACGGTGGACATTTAACTTTGTTCTTGCACTCCATGAACAAAAAGTAAAGACAAGCAAACATTCCAAACTGTACACACAGAGGGGGGGGAAAAGCATTGAAAGAACTTTGAAAGAAGCTACAGCAAAATCTAAGACATATCGGTTTCTTCTCACAGCTTCTAATAGTAAGTAATAAAAACAAAGAAATTAAATTAAATTAAAACCATAAACAACGTGGAAAATGTACACAGTTCACATAGCGCCATTGGAAATTGGTGCTCCTCTCTTGATGCTATCCATATGAGTAGTCTCATACACAGGCAACCCACTTGAGTAAATACCCAAGTCATAGTTTTGTAACTCAAAGAGATCTGAGCTTGAATCACTGTCAGCACCATCATCAACTTCATCGAATTTTCTAAATTCTTTCTCCTCAGATGAATACTGATCAACCCAATTCCTAGTCTTGTGCTTCTCTGAGTTTGTGTTATTATTGAACTTGAAATTGTCATGATGATCCAATATTGTTGTTACCTCATTATTTTGTAGTAAGGCTGTTGTAGGTTTCAGTACTACTTGTCCTCCAATATTATGCTTTGACAAAGACAAAGACTCCACTTGATGCTTGTGATCTGAGTAGCTTCTAAAATCTTTGTAACTCTTCGTGGGTGTGTATGCATAAGCAGGAGGTGTCCTAAAACCTGAACTTGAAGAAGAGTACAATGACTTTGATGAAGAATCAGTAGTGGTGCTTGAGCTCCTAAAATGGCTGATGCTGCTCCTTCTCTTTCTCCTTCCCCCAGGGCTCTCTTCTTCATCTTTCAGCGACTGAGTCGTTGACTTTGACTTCTTTTTCTTTGAACCTGATTGGCTGAACAGAGAGTTCAAGAAGCTTGCAAGTCTCCCTCCTGGAGAGCTCGGTTGCTTGTATTTCTTCTCTTTCATTTGCTTTTCAATAGTGTTAAGTGATTGTTTCTGGTAGCTAATTGCATTATTAGCATGATGTTGAGGAAGTTGTTGTAAAACTGAGTCTCTCAAGGGCACATCCAAGCTGATTCTGCCACCTCTCCAGGCCTGCCTGTGATCTTCTCTCAGGATCTTTTGAGAAAATGCAGCGGCTGCAGCTTCATTGTATCCTGAGAAATATCGGGCAGCTTCAAAAACATCAAGCTCACCAGAATCATTCCTGTGATGGAATGATTTCTTGTAAATTTTGTCTGTGTCTGAAAGTGTCAAAGACATGGCTGATGAATCAAACTTAGAAAGTTGTGTTTGGAAGTTATGTCACTGAGTGTGGGAAAATAAAAGGAGGAATTTGTGAGATTGTAGAGGGAATTTAGATTGGACTTTGAAATGATTGAGAGTAGTGGGAGGTTAGCTTTATAATAATCAAATGCACTGTCAATAATAATATTTTATGATGATGATTGTTTTGGAGAGCCCCCACTTGATGTGAATTTGTGCTTTTGTTATAGAAGTGAAGTGGGGTTCCATTGCAACTAGCTTTTATCCTTCTCATGCTGTCAAAAACAAGAGGTCGTGCTGGGGGCTGTCAATTGTGGGGAGCAAAGAGCTGTGTTTTCTTGGATTCTAGGATTTCAACTAGATTTAGTGGAATTGGCTTTCAAGTAGATGTTGGCCATGGGGCTATGTTGAGAAGAGTAGTAATACTTTGCATATAAAGTAACAAAGATACAAAATAATATCTTTCTGTAGCAATTATTCAGTTAATAATTTCACCAATGCTAGTATACTTCTAAATTAAGTTAAACATTAAGTTAGCTTGTATCTCAACTAATGTGATACACACGCGCACGCACACATATGCGTGTGCACACGCACGCACTGCTTTTATTTATTTTAATGCGGACACATTATTAAGCCGTGTGTTATTTTTTAATGCACTATAAAGTTGTGAGGTTTAATAACATTAAAATTTAACTCTCTTAAACCGCACAGTTTAAAAGCGTGTTCGCATGAAAAAAAATAAGGATGCCCACACTAGAGAAGGACTACATGTGTGTGTTATTAAATCACACATGAATAACGAAATAATGTAATAAACTATTATTGTAAACATAAATAATTATTTATAGGTGAAACATCAATTAAAAAGCAAATTTTAAATCTTAACTTAGTGAACAAAGGGCTATCAATTGATATGAGAGTCTAATAACACCTATCAATAAATAATATGTCGTATGTTACATTAATTGATATACAACTTTATATGTATAACTATATGTTATTCCTATGTGATTCTACAAATTCCTTTACATGTATATCATTATACGAATTTATGGATTGGTAGATCCCACTCTTTCTTTTTCAGAGCTTGGAAGTCACTCTTTAATAAATTGTTAACTTTAGTTAGATGAAAGTTAATTTGTTTGCTTATATATCTTTGACCGTCATAAATCAACTCTGGCCCAGAAAAATTTGAATGCCTCCTCTTTAGGGAAGTTCTGGGGTTCGATTTTTATGAATTGTGATAGTAACTTGCGGATTGGACTCAATGTCCATGGCCGGGCTAGTTGTGTAGAGAAGATAAAATTCCTTGGTCTAATATTCTTGCTTGTTCATTTGGGAACTTGAATGCCCCTTTCCCACATGATCTCCTTTTGGACACACCTCAAACATCAAAGATAGAGATTGTTTCACATGAAAAGAGAAAGTGGAATGTGATATAATAATCCATACTTCCAACCACTGGGAATAACATTAATGAATCTTTGAAGAATATATTAGCATAAATCACTATTGGTTCCAACACTCTCATGCCTTAAACTCATTTGAAACTATTTCTAGGAAGTTCAAAAGTGGTTTTGAAAGATTAAAAATTAATTTTAATGTTTGGTAAATTTTTTTTAAAATCATTTCTAGTAAAATCATCTCATCCTCCAACAGATTTTGAAAAAGAAAGTAGGAATACTTTTTTAATATCTGATTTTCAGAATCAATTTTTTGCTTAATACAATTATATATATATATATATATAATTACATTAATTAAGAAATAAAATAATTAATTTTTAAGGGATTGTTATTACCAATTATATTGAGATAACAAAATAAAAAATAAAATTAATAATATAAAATTTATATGTTAGTCATCAATTATTATATATACACAATAAGAAATGTTTTTATATACATGTTTATTTTTATCAAACGTTTAACGAATTTTCTTCACAGTTGATTATTTTTACAACATAATTAACGGCAATTATTTTAAAAATTAGAGCATTACCAAACTAGCCCTTAATCTTCAAAGGAGCCTTAAATAGAAACTAGGCAACCATGATTTTCTTCCTAAGTTGCTGTCTAGGTCAATAAATTTTGGATGTTTTGACGTCATTTTGTCTAAAAACTTAAATTGATAGGTGCACACCCAACAAATTGGTATTAAAGATGATTCTCAACACTCGTCTAATAGAGTGAGATGTGAAATTGAACTAGAGACTTTGATTCAAATATCATTTATGTGAAATCACTTATACATAATATTTTTGATGAATTTTAACAGCGAACTTGCAAACCAATACAAAATACATTGAAAGGCAGCTTTACATCCATTTAACGAGAAGAAAATCCAAGGTTATACGTATTAGCTGCCAAGCGATCAATTTGTGGATCAGATTGAAGATATATAAACGATAACTATGTACGCGATATAAAATCTCTTCAGGAAACTCATAGTCTACTCGGTGAAGTCCCCACAGAAAGAGAAAAAGGAAAAAGAAAAACAAAATGGTGGGAGTGTGAGCTTTGAAGTGTTGAAAGAAACAGATTAAAATATGAAGCGTAAACAAGTTTCTACTTTTGAGATTTCGGGTTACTCGAGATTTGGCCCAGTAATTGCACAAATCCCCATCCCTCGATGTTGGGGAAGCTGGTCTTATTTTATCGTGGCGTGCGTGTGGGCACGAGCACACGTGCATGGGATAACATTGCAATTTGCATGGCAACTCAAAGGGTCCGGCTATGTTGCAACTGTGGTACCGTGCCACAGTTGCAAACAGTTATTGGATTCACTTGGATAAAGGGTGCAGCAGTAGATCCAAGTGAATCCAATAACTGGTTGTAACTGTGGCACGGTACTACAGTTACAACATAACTAAGTCCCAACTCAAAAGCGTGTGCACGTGACTTGCGTGATGTCATTTGTCGGAGTTTCAAAATTGTGTATATCCACTTAGATTATCATCATCGAAGAGAACATGATCAAATCACATTTGGCCAATTAAGCTAGATGATGATCATGACAAGAGATCATTAAAAAAAAAAATAATATTATTATTAAGATCGAAAGGATCACCCGATCACTAGTCTATTTTACGCATTTGATCATATTGTTGAAAATCCAATGAAATGGTCCCTGCCCTACTTTATTGGCCTTTTCCTTCGTTACAACCACGAAGGTGCACCACAATTTCAGTTCACCAGCCAGTCCGTGAGTTCCCTGACTTCTCATTGTCAACTCCTCGATCTAACTGATTGTCTCACAAAGGGTGAATGCTGACTTAAACCTGTAATTTGAGCTATGGATAGCAAAATGTATTTACGAATCGAATTCTTGTCGAATGCTAAATGAATTTAGCCAAAATTTGATGGATTTGAATTTTGTTCGTCTATTAAACGAATCATAACCTTAAGATTCTGATTCTTGTTTATTAAGCGAATATCCATTTACTCGTTTAACATAATTGATAAATAAATTGAATCAAATTTAGATTTTTTTTTTAAATTCACTCAACTACAATTACCATATTATATATCAAATAATAATTAAAAAAATGACAAAATCAAGCAAACTAAACTACCATAAATTTATCATCCTAACAATTTAAAGTTTTAAACATCTTGACTCCAAAGTTCTAAACTTCAAATTTCAAATCCATTAAAAATATAAATAATAATAATTAAAATCCTCAATCTAAATATTTTAAAACCAAGGTGACTTTTCGATATGATTTCATATTTTCACTGCATTGTTCAATAAACAAATTTTAAACAAATAACTGAATTTGCGAGCTTAAACCCATCTTCGGTTCGTTTACTTAGCATATCAAATTGAATTTGACATATTTATTAAGTGAATCATTTTTTTTAAATCCAAATCCATGAAATTCTTATCGAATTGAATTGAATAAACAAATCCGACCTATATTGCTACTCCTAAATCTTGAGCAACTTTACCTAGTCATGACATGCAACAACTCAAATATAAAGAAATAGATATATAATAGAGATTTTTTGAATAATTTTTAAAAGTGTATAGAATGAATGAATAATGAGATCAAATTATAAGGATTAAAACAGTAATGCTGCGCCTTATCTTTTGATAATAGCACATTGTTTTCTGCTGACAATGCTAGTTGAACAATCACCTGATCACCAACTGAGGATAATACTTAAAAATTTCACAGGCAATGTCAGTAGCCATCCAGGCGTCTAGTAATTTTAAAATTGAGTCAATCGGTTTGGGTGGTGAATTGGATCGACCTTTGTAACAAAATATTCATCAGTATATGATTAGAAAGAAGCACTGTTTTTACAAGGTCTTCGTTGTAGCTCTATCTAATACGGGCCAAGTAAATTACAAGCCACAAATTGGAATGTATAAAGAAAGGAGCAATCTGATATGATAAAGGAGCCAAGTGCCTGGGATCTAAGGTTCATGAAGGACCTACAGCATAGAAAGGTAACCACATGAATTAGAATTAGGCCTATTGGGCGGCTGTTGAAGATCAGAATAATGGCATGTCAAATGGCCGTGGAACACCTGTCGTGACTTGGGCTAGCCAATAGTTTCATCCCCTCTGGCCAAATTGTCTGTGATCTTGGATTGATACGTGTTTGATGTTTTGTTCTTTTCTTTTGTTATCCACCATGCATTCAAAAAGTAACCTTGCATGGCCATTGTTTTTCTATCAGTCATCAGTCCCATCGCTTTCCCTCTGTGCTCCAGGTCTTGTACCTTTTCACTAACATTTTGCCACAATATTTTCCGAAGGTTTTTGCTACCTTACATGCAATGTAAATTATAATATCCCACAAGATTAATGGGTTCAAGTGAAATTCGTAACTGAATTTGTGAGAGGCTGTACCTTACATTACATGTAAGGTAGCAGCTCCCTTTTCTAAGAAGTTGGAATTTGTGAACTCGCTATGTACCCAAGTTTTTTGTATAACTACTTCAAATAGATCGAACACACAAAATTGAATGGCACTCGATTTGATAATTAATGAGAGTATGAAAGTTGAATTCGAGCACTAAAGCTCAGCTCTAGTAAAATTTATTAGGTTCCAACATTAGTATGATTTGAACAGAAGCACCTTTGTGCAGATGGCAATTGCACTTCCTCGAGGGTTCATTTGCCCACAAACAAACAATAAGGTGGCATTTAGTTGAGAGGAGAGAATGGAAAATAGGAAAGTAATTTAAATTTAAATTTTATTTTTATTTTTATTGTTTGGTTGGACAAAATATAATAGAATTTAATTTTCATTAGAATTTAATATCCATTCTAATGTAGAATTTGAATTCCACACCAAGGAGTAAAGAATTTAAATAGGGATGGCAATGGGGAGAGGAGAGGAGGAGACCGACCTCCCTGTATCCATACTCGATATTCTGCATATGTCATTGTCCTCTCCCTGTCTTCGAAAAAATTGCTTTAGGGAATCTTCGTCCCCTCCCAGAATAATAAAAGGGGATCCCCAAAGGTCCCAAATCCCCAAATAACGGATATATTTTTAATTTTTTGTTTTAATTTAATCATATTAAAATAAAAAAATTTAAATAAACATAAAGTTTAACGATATATCTTACATTAACATTAATCCATTACAAAAGTTACATTATAAAATACAAATCACCATAATAATTATCTTCGTCAATCTTCATAATCCTATAATAAAAAAAAAGAAATTATTTCTATATCAACAATGTGATAAATGAAATGAATATAGATACTTAATCAATATTTCTAATAAAAGTATTTACCTCTTGCTCTCTTGCTCCTCTTGTTCTTCCTCGAGAAATGTGGCAAATTGAGAGATAGCCTCAAGTTTCAAATTTAAAATAATAAAAATAATATAAGTAATGTAACTTCTAAGTGCAAATATTAATTATTATATAATATAATTACAATGCAAAATAAACTCATACTGTTATTGTAAGCTTGTAGCTAACTTTGACAACACATTAAAGCCTCCAATGTGCTTGAATGAAGCATGTTATAGTCCTCAACCACTGGTGCTAAAAGCTGATTCGGAAGCAACAATTGTAATTGCCAAAATATCTCTAGTATTTCATGCCAAGAGAATACCGATGGGTATTTGTTTTTCACCAACTCAAAATATTAAAATCTTCCATTCGTAGTATAACTTTCTCATCCAAATATTAATGTAGTCAATTAGGCCCAAAAGTTTAATAGTATAATTAATTTTATATTTGTTATTTATACTAATATTTAATATTTTTTAATTTACATTTTATTATTTATTTACTAATAATTTAAAAAAATTAAAATTAAAATGGGGAAAATGGGGAGGGATGAGGATTCCACCTCATCCTCGTCCCTTCCTTAAATAAAAAACTGGGTAAAAAATTGTCTTCGTACCCTCCCTAAATGGGGGAAGTCTCAGAGGGTCCCCGTCTCCGTGGGGATTTCTTCCATCCCTAAATTTAAATTCCTCTTATATTGGAAACCAAAACTTCCAAAATTACTCTTCAACTTTTTAACTTGTTTAATGCCATTAATAATTATTATTTATAATTTTATTTATCAATTTAATGTCATAAATAATTTTAAATTAATTAAATTTAATGAATGATTTAAGAAAATTAACAAAATAAATAAACTTATTTATTTATTTAATGTGAAAATATAAAATATAAATTAATTGTTACCGGAACTTTGCTAAATATTTGCTGGAACTCCACCGGACTGCCGTCGACCGTTGCTGGATTGCCATTTTATTTTATCTAGAAAATAATTTGGTATTGATATTAAATTATATTTCATTTCTAATATAGATAGTTTAGTATTTGAGGCAAATGATAAATTTGTCCAAAGAAAAAAATTATAATTCATTTCCCTATCAAATTTTATGTCAAATTAAACAATGAGATTTAATTTCACTATTCTTGCCACTTCTTTCTTCCACCTTCCTCTCCATCTACTCTTTTCCTCTCCTCCCCTTTATTCAAACCAAATATGGTCTAAGGGTAGATTTCCCCATATGCTATGTTTACTTACTGGAGTGAGAGTGAGGAGTAAATATTTCTACTACTCCAGTGTTTACTTGCATATTTTAAGGGAGGATTGAGAGTCTCATTTCATAAGACCCATCCATTTTTGGAGTGGGGAGTGGGAATGGGGGAGTTGGTAGTGGAAATCCACTCCTACCTCTTCCTTATTTGTCCTTATTTTATTAAATTTAATATAATTATGTTTAATAAAATAAATAATATAACAATTATTTAAATAATATTATTATATTTAGTTAATCATATAATTTACATTGATTCCAAGTTAAAATTACTTAAAAATGATATTATTTTATTCATAGAGAATTAATAATATTCCAATATACTATCTTTATTTGAAAATACAATATTATTATATTTGTTTTAAAATAATAGTATTATATTTATTTAATATTAATAAATAATAGTAACAAATAGTTCATTCTAAGAAAATATTAATGTTGCACTATATTATTAATAATAATGTTTCATTTGTGTTGCTTGTATCAATAATTTTTAATTTTAATTAAGATTATTAATAATTATTATTAATCTACAAATAGAATAAAATAAAATAACATAAAATAAAATAATTTTATTTTTAAAATATATTTTTATTAATATCATAATTAAAAACTATATTTTTTTTAAATAAGGGTAAAACTATAATTTGAAACTATTTACTCTCAATAAAAAAAAAAGTAAATACATAAATTGGATTATGATTCCAATTCTATACTCCCATTTCATTTTAAGTAAACAACACATTCTTACTCCCACTCCACACTCTCAATTTCAAGATTCATACTTCTTAAAATTCCCACTTCAATCCAAAAATATAAACGCTATCTTAATATATCAAAGTGTATTTCATTTATTGGCTCAAGCTTTTGAGCCGTTGAGTTTTTTTTTTTTTAATACTAATGTTGAATACTTGGATTGGACACTTCACTTCATAGCTTTAGGTTTTTGGGTCTAGTGGTTTTTTAACAATATTTTCAATAGACTTGCCGACTGTACTGTCACTGTATGGATTTAATTTAAATCCCACCATGCCCCTAATTTATAGTATCAGAAAACTGTAATATATTAATTCAAGAAAAACATAAGTTATGATTTACAAGATTTTATAACTTTATTTAAATAGAAAAAGTGGGAAAGAAGGAACAAGTGGATTTTTCAATGAGGTTTTGAGAATTAAGAAACCGTAATTGGCGGCGAACCTAACTTTGGTATGATTTCAGCCCATGAACGGTGTTGATTGAGGGAGCAAATACGCAAACAGGTAACCCCACCGGAAGCCAGTCTTGCTGCAAAAATATGGAACATGATTCTAGATTGTCCCCCTATCTCACCATCTAGCTATGACTTCTAATAATGTTTTGCTGGCATGCAATATCCAATGGGATGCCTTCAACTTTGGTTTACAGGTTCTCCATAGGGAGAATAAGATAGAGATAAGATAAGATAATTTGGGTATGATGTGGGTACAAATTACATGAGGGATGAGCTCCAAATGAAAATCTAAGAAACATTACAAAAATGATTCCCCTTTTATGCACTAATATTTGTTTTAACTCATTTGTTTTGTTTATTGCTTAAATTCCATTGTACTCAAGCAATCTCGACAAATCACTATGTATAAACTTATCAAACGTGGCCTTACAAGCTGCACAAGTATTGCTCTGTCACTAATCATCTTTGAATTAATGGAACAATTTATGGCTTTTTTCAAAGGCTTCCAAGTTCCAAAGCTTTTGTGCTGGATGTACGTACGTGGGCGCAAAGCATGTGGTAAGGAATTTGGAATCTTTCTTTCCCGAACCTTTATATGGTATAACAAGTATCTTATCAGGGAAGCTGGCAAAGCATCGCTAAATTGGATATCTCATCCATCGCTACTGGCCCCTTTGTAAAATCTGATTTTGAGTTAGCATCTTGTGCTTTGTTTCCTTGCTGATCATGCTCATCTGAAAAAGTTCATTTAATTTTGGCGCATTATCTTAAGATAAAAATGGCCCATGCAGGTTTCGAACCTGCGGCCTTCGCGTTATTAGCACGACGCTCTAACCAACTGAGCTAATAGGCCTTGCGGTTTTTGTAACTCATAATTAGTAAAAGTTGTATTAAAAAGAAGTTATCTTAAAACCACACGTAATTTTTTGTGTTGCCCTAATTTGTTAACTTTTTTGTACATCTCCACTTCCTGCATATTAAAATTGAATTGTTTATTAGTCATAATAATCCAGTTCGAAATTAAGTCTATTGTAATGCTCTTTTCTTTCCATATAAAATGGAATATTGTAATTATTGGTAGTAAAATTTGGGTCATGAAATTAGAGCATGACACATATACGGCAACATCCATGACCAATTGGCCCTTACAAAATGTGAAGAGAAATTCAAGGGGGAAGGGTAAAATAGGAAGATTTGAGGAAAATAGCATGAGTCACCCTATTAATCTAGAAGTTCAGAAATTGTCTCTCAAAATGCTTTAAGATTGCCTCATTTTGATGGAGGACCACTTGTTAAAAGATAAGATTACCACAATAACATCTCCTCCAACCAAAATGGCTATGCGTCACCATGATATGATCCCCATAGGAATCTCCTCAAAATATCTCTCCAATAGTTATACGCACTAAGGGTGAGAGAGGGAATAATCTTAGCTTTAATTTGACCCACCAATGGAGAAGTTAGCTACTCTAAAATTATAATTGGCTCATTTGAAACAAGCCAATAAGCTATTAAGATATACTGTCATCGTGGATAGTCTCTTAGCCGACATTGTCCAATCTTAAAGAGGTTAAAGGACTCAATTGAATAATCAAATTATCTGAAAGACCCTACATAAGGAAGAGATAGTTTATTACAGCTATCACGTGTCCAAAAAGAAATCAAGATGCCCTCAGGGGCATTCCTTGTGTAATTTCAAGTCAATTTTAGTAAAATATATTGTATTCAAATTCTTCCACACAATTAGGATTTCTTAGAAACCCAGCACCCTTTCCAATACTTACTTGACTTAACCATCGGATTTCCATCATCTGTCACCATTAGTGCTGCTTCTAACAACCATTAATTTCTCTTATTTTCTAGACTGTCCCAGTTTTGTTCATCTCAAGAAAATCGTTTTGAGACAAATTAGCTCTCTCCATTGACAAGACGACCCCACAAAAACAAGCTCTCATAATATTTTTAGGTTGAACCAAAATCAGACTAAAACAATAATGTCTGTTGTAATGCTTTTTACATCTTCTTATGTAGATGAAAAGGAAAAGCTATTAATCCTTTTAAGAATATTAGAAAGCTTCCACCATTCAGTCACAGAATAAATTATTTCATTCTATAATTACTGTTAATATTATTCGTCACACATATAAACGAATGCACTTCTTGGTTTCTTGCCACTACAATTTTTTTCTTCTTGTACGTTTTAGTTCAGATTCGTGATAATAAAGATGAATTGAGATTTTAAAAGATTAAATTGAGAGAGAAATATATAGAAACCGATAAGAAAAAAATGGAGGGAATCAGATGCTAGCACTCATATTTTATTATTTATTGTTTATATAGGTTCCAATTTATCCATTATACTTACTTGAAAGGCTCAAACCCATACGTCAACCAAGCCCGACTGAGTTGTTGAGTTAGCGAATAAGAGAAGAAAGAAGTTAAAAATGAAGATGAAAAAGAAATAAGAGATGATGAATAGTGGGGCTTCAAAAATTATTGGAACAAACCCTCTTAAGGGATCTACAAGAATCTAAATCTATAAATTATACAGTATAGCTCAGAGTTTATTATTTCGTACATCTCACAGATTTGTGCTCAAAATGAATGATATATCTATTCAATAATTATAAATACATTTATTATAATGAGAGATGAGTCATTTCCACATGCTTTGAACTTTGATGCCATGAATCAAGGTTTCGTACTTCCACAGCAATTACCTTGATTTAAGGTTTCATATAATTAGTAGTTATATTTAATTTATCTATATCTATATCTATATACACACACATATAGGGATGGCAATGAACATCGCTCGCAACATGGTTGCCATTACCAAACCCACCCGTAACCCACTGTGAGTTTTATTTTATTTTTTTAAAATTGACCCGTTGTGATTTTTGACAATTATCAAACCTGCAATGGTACCCAACATATTTTTTACAGGTTTCCATATTTAAAATCACATATGTTTAATATATAAATTTATAATAATTACCTAAAATTTCACATAACATACTCAATTCTAAATTTAACCAATGTAAATAAAAAATTAAAATTTCAACATCAATTTAACATAAATTCTCAAATTTAAGTATAAAAAATAGAAATCCATAAAAAAAGCCACAAACTAGTATCTAAATTTAGCAATTATCACTTCATATTATCATTCAACACAAGCTCCAAGAGAATATCTTTGTTTCATTTACCACCATTAACACTTGTCTAACACGATTCCTACAATAATGATTAAAATTAATATTTTTTTAAAGAATAATACTTTTAGATACTAATCTAAAGAACAAAATTATAATAATGAAATAATTCATGCATAAGTTAAAAAAGTTCAATCAAAATTATAATAATTATATTTTTAGATTTAAATATTTTTTTCAATTAAAATCAAATTAAAAAATAATTAGAAAAAGCTGCATGGATATTCTCGAATATTTGATTAATATCTAACCCACGCACAACCTACTATGGGTTTTAATTTATAATACCCAACCCACTCACAACCTATAAAATTACCCACAACAAACAGAATTTAGGGAGTGAATTTGAGAAAATTTGTGAGTTTGCGAATGCCATTAGCATCCACACACACATACTCTTCAAAATTTCTCCTTACGCAGGGCCTGGCCTATGATATTACTTGGTGCCGAGTTAACGCGTGCCACGTCGTCGCACGGAACACCGAGACTCCCGCAGCTAAATCTTGACCTTGACGGTAATATTTTCTCGAAAAAGAAAAAAGAAAAAAAAACAAGAAAACGAAAAAGGGAAAGCAAGAAGAAAGAAGGAAACGGTTGGGAATCGGGACTTGACTTGTAGCGAATCAGAAATCGAAACGTAAGAAGCTCTGCACGCTGCAGTGCTGCACTGCCTTGATTTTTGACTGCAATGCCATCGCTTCATTCATTTTTCTCCTGGTCACACTCACCCGCAGTTTACACACAAATCCTTTGCAAAAATCTTCTGTGGCCGAGACCAGTACTGCGTTTGACAAGTACGACCCTTCGAATTTACTTACTCGTACTGTGATGATCAAGTTCTTTTGATTAGAATCCCCAAAAACTCTTCTAGTATAGTTGCTCGCCACCTCTCTGTTTGAATCTACCCATACTATATAGTAAATAATAGTCCCTACAATATTGTTTTTGTTTTTGTACGCTTGTAGTCTTGTTCATGTTTTGTGTTAATTTGCTGGGCGACATTGCAATCAGATCACTTATTTAGGTTTCTGCCTCCTTGTCCCTCATCATCACGGATCACCTTTCTGAACTTTGCTTTCTTTGAGGTATTTTAATTTTGAATCCTTAATTAGCTAGAAAGAAAGTATAATAACGCATTAATTAACCTAGCCGTTGAAATGACCGCAGGCAGTACTATCATGAGCAAAATAATCACACTTATTTGGATTCCCCTTAGGTGCAACAGTGGCACCGTAGCCTGATCCCACTTATTTTGATACTAACAAAACATGTCTCTTAAAAACCTAATGAAAGTATGAAACCATACTTATCGCCCCAATGGCAATGGCAATGGCAATGCGCGAACTTACAAGCTGTCAGTCAAATCTCTGGATATTGGTTGGCTACTGGCGAGGCCGCTATCGGTTTCATAATTTTTGTCATTGCCCACAATAAACAAGTAAAGAAACTTAACAACAAAAAATCTTGTTAAGATGTTATCTTTTGTTATTATTTTTATTATTTTTATTTGGAAGAGCTGTGGTGTAATTACAGCAAATGAAGGTTCCAATTTTTTTTTTTTTTTAATAAGGGCTGGAAAGATAAATATAAAGAAGCATATATGATAGTTTGGCTACTTTTGACAGGATTGAAGAGCATTGCTCTTTATCTATTTTCCCCTAATTATATATATGCTTGAACCTATTGTGAACCTATTGTAACAATATGTATACACACACAATAAACATTAAATTAATAACAAGTAATGTTTTTAGCACGCTCAAGACTTTGCCGATTACAGAACTAAGAGTGTTTTATTTTACCAACCATTTTCTTCAATAATTCAGCAGCACCGCAGCAGGGATGAAATCGACATATGGTGGTCTTAGCAGGGGTGAAATTGTCAAGAATATTAGAACTCCCCCGACATTAGAGAACTGAGGACCCTGTGGGTTTGACACGTAGAAACCCTAAGCTCAGGAATGTTAAGGTTGTCTTTGACACTAATGCAGTCGTTTTATTATTGCCAAATGCAAATAACAAAAACAAAGTAAATTAAAGAAAAGAGAAGAAAAGAAAAAAAGAAAGAAAGAAGAAAAATTGCTGTGGTAGTTGATAGTACAAATGTATTTATTCTTTATCTAGCTGGGAAAGGCTGGTATCTGATGAAACCAAACCAATTAGCAAAATTAAAGGTACCCAACTCAGATCAAGTCAATTTAATCTCTCCTTTTAGGAGTGTTCTATACTAAATCTTAAACCTAGCTATCAAAGCAACCTGATCCCAGCTTCTTGCCCTAAACAACAAGATCTGCAGAAACAAAATCTACTAATTTATAATTTATTTTTTAGCCTAAAGAAACCCAAAAAAAACAAAAAATCATCCAGCTATCCAGCACTTGTAAGTATATTAATAATGGGAAGGGGAAAAGTAGAGCTGAAGAGGATAGAGAACAAAATAAATCGACAGGTGACTTTTGCAAAGAGAAGGAATGGATTGTTAAAGAAAGCTTATGAGCTCTCAGTTTTGTGTGATGCTGAGGTTGCTCTTATCATCTTCTCTAGCCGCGGGAAGCTCTATGAATTCTGCAGCAGCCCTAGGTGCCACTTTCTCTTTCTATTTTTATTCATGTATTTGAATCTGTTTGTTTTGCAAATTTCTTGTTTGGGTTTGTGTCTTTTTCGTTATTACTAACTCTTTCTGTTGATTTGTTGATAAATGGGTGATTTTTACGTGTTCTTTTGATGAAATATACTTCCTTTCCTCTCTGGTGTTAGATCATAGATGGTGTGTATTATGGAGTTTTATTTGAGGAAAAAAATCATTTTTTTCCCCCTTGTTTGGATTTTGATGTGAGTTTCATTGTTTCGTGAGATCTGCCTCAGTGGAAACATCCCTTGTTGTCCTAACATATTTATTTGCCATAGATTCCATAGTGTTATGTCTTCATTATTAACTTACTTAGCTAGATCGAAGTGGATTATATAAATGAAATTTTCCATCTCTCTTTAACAAATTTATCAACTTTATTTGTGAAGTGATGATGTGCTAAATAAACGTACTTGATCCTTAATGTCTTTCTTTTTGTTGATTGTTTTTTGACTGATTCTTCTATAAAAGTGATTCCATTAATGTTTAGGTACACAATTCAGTTTTTTTTTTTAAAAAAAAAAATTCTAAAAATAAAAATTAAAAATTAAATACTCACAAATATTGTAGTTTTATTGTGTCCTTCCATTTTAATTTATTTCTAATTTCCAAATCATGCTGAGGAGTTGGTCATGGATTTCCAATTAAGAAAAATAAGAGCTTGCCCTTTTGTCATTGTGATATCAAATGACAACCTAAACTATATGTTGACATTATGTTCGTATCACTGAGCTTGTAATCAAGATATATGTAAGAACATCGTTAGTACATGTGCATTTAAGGTTTTGTTATTTAATTTCAAGTTGACGACATTTTACGGGGTGTTGAACCATTGGTTTTATATGAATTTTTTGGTTATTTCCATATTGATTTATCTTGCTAGAATCCCTCGCCTTTCCCTTACCACTCCTTTGGATGTGTACAAGCAAGATTGATCTGTTAGTCTAACTTTCTTTTTCCCTTCAATTCAATCGTTGATAGAGAGCTGAGTTGACAGTACAAAATACTCCCTTTTTACTTTTGCTAGTGCAAACTCATGTAAGCAATTGGACTGAAGTAAAGATTGGGTGTTGGATATTGCCCAGAAAAGATATTATGTAGTCAAAGGGATTGGAAGTTTGCATGTTTGGATGTATCTATTTGTGCATGGATCTATTAAGAATAGATACGAAAAATTTGATTAACCTACATGCAGTATGTTATGCATTGACAATTCATATGTGTTGGTTAATATCAAGCAAAACCATGTTTTTTTTTTTAAATTTAGAATTGTGTTAGTTTTTTTTTTTAATGTCTATGCATCATTCTTACTTTAAACTCAAAATATTAATCCCTAAAAGATAGTCAAATTGGTTGGTCTTTTGTTCGAGTAATAGGGGACAAAAGGCTGGTATTTAGTTGGTGAGATTTTTCATCTCCATCAAAATCTTTTAAAAATCTTTATTTTAAATAGTAAACGGTATGAGCTATACTAAATGATTTGTAATTTTATGAGGTTAATTTCATTTCAAGTTTTAATATTATGGAAATTTTGTGTGCTAATTATTATTCTCCTTTCCTTTCCTTTTTTAAAAAATTTGCAATGCAAATTAATTTTAATTCTTAGGAAAATTATTGTATTTATTTTTGTTTCCTTTTCTTATCTTCCTTATCTTTTCCATCTATAAGTTTGATTGGTTATATATTCTTATACCTGAAGGTACCCAACTAAAATGTTCCAATGGAATGAAAGACCTGAATCAGTGTTCAAATAAAAAAAAATCGCTATCAGCATGTTAGTGAGATTTTGATAGTTTTAATGTCTCATCTTTGATCTCTCAAAGATAGTAGCTTATAAATTTCTCATTTATGATTGTTTGTGGCACCAGATTCCGGCATTTTCAGTTTCTCAAATACAGAAAATTTTGTTTATGCTAATTAGTATAGTTAGTAAAATATCTTTGATTGATACAAAAAATTAGGGACCAAACCCACTCATATGAAAGATTTAACTATCAGCTGTTTTATGCTTAAAAAAGTTACCCCAAAAAAAAAACATTAGACTAATGGCAGATCCAGCTAGTTGCCATCAAGCTTTATGCAATTGCCACTTAGGGTATGCTTGGCGGGCGGTCTGTCTTGTAATATAAATTCAGATTTGGCTGCAAAAAACAATTACCTGGCTTGAAAAGATTGTGCGGTAATTGAGGTGCAAAAAAGACCCGCCTCCCCCTGTGTGTCTAAATTGCACATCTCTTTTTCTATTTTAACTATTATTTATATTAGTTATTAAATTCAATACAAATCAAATATAATATTTCTTTAACATATTAATTTATGTTTAATTGATGAATAAGAAAAGATGCTGAAATCTACTGCAGATAATTATATTTTTATTAATAAATCTAAATAATAAATTAACTTAAAATTAAAATATTTATTAAATTCATTAATATTAATTTAAAAAATAAATAAATAATAGCTATTTATTATTATTTAATATTATTAAATAATAAAAATATATAATACATTCCATATTCTACCAAACATGGTACTGTATTATTTAACACATTCCAATACAATACATTTTATTACAATCCAGTACAATCCAATCCAGTGCGGCACACCAAACGCACCCTTACTGTGTAGCTTTGCATGCATTCTTCACAAAAAGAGAGAGAAAATGAAGTGATGCTTATATCATTCACGCTGATTGTGTTACATGATGGATAACTATAGAGCGGTAGCTAGCTCCATCCAAAAAGCACTGACTAGATTAGATGAATTTGCAGCATAACTCCCCAGTTTAAGTATTTTTGCACAATACTATCTTTCTAGTTGGATTCGCATATCCTTACTGTCATCCCTGATTTTCTATCAACATTTCAGTATGCACAAGACACTTGAGAAGTATGAAAGGTGTAGTTATGGAACACTGCAAGCAAATCATCAATCAGCCAAAGAGACGCAGGTTAGTTCATTGTTCTACATATATGCTAAGTAGGAAATTGTATAAAATGAGAGACTGTACAAAGAAAATAAACATCATTCTTGTTCATTCCTAATGGCTACAAGGCTCAATTTAACAA
This sequence comes from Citrus x clementina, assembly GCF_000493195.1. NCBI lineage: Eukaryota > Viridiplantae > Streptophyta > Magnoliopsida > Sapindales > Rutaceae > Citrus > Citrus x clementina. The sequence continues at coordinate 20,539,234 of NW_006262274.1, read as the reverse complement.
TGATATTGAAGGAAAATAAACATCACATTTGAATCATGATTCTGTTCATAGCAATTAGCAATCTTGATTTTTGCCGCTGCATGCCATAATAATCTTGATTATAACCTTATTCAAATGAAATTATGATCTTGATCCTCATTCAGATAACTGCTTTTTATGTCATAATGACATTGATTGAGGAAGATCTTAGTTATTACTACTGGAGACATCATTTTTTCCTTAAATTTACTGGTTTTTTTCTTGGGATCTAGCTAATGTTCATCTTGGGATTGTTTTGATGTGTGTGTGTGTGTGTATAAAATTGCCGGACATAGTAGCTTTTCAAATTGTGATTTTGAAATCAATTTTATCCTTTACATAATTTCAAACATATTCTCACATGTTATATAAACCCAAAATTTTCCTTCCTCAATGAGAATAAATTAAATTAGTAAATTTAAGAGATGGTCAATACTATTATGTTTTCCTTAATACTTTGATTATACAAATATATGCGTTATTTGAACAAAATTGTAATGAATTTGTTTATTATCAATTTTTTTGCGATAATAGAACAAAAATTATAATTAAAATACTTTTTTTAGCCACCAATAATGAGTTGACCAAAAAAAAAAAGAATAAAGTATAAATAACATAATAAAAATATTATTAACCATTTAACATACTCAGTAAAAACATTATTAACCATTTTTTATTTATGGAAGTTATTTTCATTCAACATTTTTATAAATTTCCGTCATTTACATTGACATAATAATTTAACAGTAAGATTTACAAAATACATATTAAATATTTTTAAAATTCACAATAGTTTTAGAAATAGTTTAAATTTTACTAAATGATTAACTATATATTCTTGGAAACTGATTATTTTTATACCATAATTGACAATAATTATTTCAAAAGTTATAATATTACTGAACCGAATCTAGATTTTTTTCCTTCTTTGGATATTGAGTGTTGCCAGGTTTTTCTTTAGAACATTTTGTCATGGTGGCTATTGACATATTTCATTTATGCAACTTCCTCAAGCAGGCCAGCTACGAGGAATACATAAAACTCAAAGAGAAACATGAGGCCCTACAGCACTTGCAAAGGTAATTCACCACGTATATGGTTGAACTATTATGCCATGTTTAGTTTAAAGAAATGAAAGTAGAGGAAAAGAGAGGAGAGACAAGGAAGAGAGGAAAAAGAAATAAGGGAAAAAGAGATGAATTACATGTCTAACTAAATAATGAAATTGAAATTGACTCTCTCTTTCTCTCATTTTCTCTCCTCTCTCTTAGTTTTGCTACTCACCTCTTCTTTAATTTCTTCCAACCAAACATGGCTTAGGACTCCAAGATTTTTTAACAAGTTGCTACTCATATTTAGAACTGTGGAGATAAAGCATCTGAGTGTTTGGACTTAAATGAAAATATTGAAGAAGTGATAGGCCAATATGTAGATTAACTTCAGTTCAAGGGGCTTAGTGATATTTTGCATAGCAATGAGGAGTCTGTCATGCGTTTTCCAGAAATATTAATATAAAAGGAGTTGATTAACAGCACCTGGTGTCAGAGTTCGATTTCTTCGTTGTTTGTTACTCATTTTGCATAGAATTGTTTCCTTGGGATCTACGCAATCGCATCTGTAGATCTGATTTGTATCACCAGTGTTTTAATAAATAAAGTGAGTCGATTTTTCCTTCGCAATTTGACTACGTGCAACAGTTCTTCATTTCTTGTTTTTCGGTTCTGAGTTTTGTTCTTGATTCCGTTTTTTGCTCAGTCTCGTTAAATCAATTAAGTTCTTAAAGAACCAATTTGTTAAGCCCTTAAATCCTCAACAAGCATTATATGTTGCATTTTCTTAGGTAATCTACATATTAATGCTAACTGCGACTCAATCTTCATTTTTTAGACAATTTTTTGGGGAAGATTTGGGACGCTTAGGCTTAGAGGAGTTGGAACAGCTTGAGAGACAGCTGGGCAGTTCATTGGGCCAAGTAAGGTCACTCAAGGTAACCATTAGCAATTTTGATTCCTAAGAGGCTTATTCGCGTGTCGTGTTTAAATAACAATATTAAAAATATAAATTCTACTCATACAAATTGACGTGACATATTATCGTCGTCATATATCTTATATCTTATATATATATTTTTTAATTTTCATAACAATATGGGATATGTAGTAATTTAGATCATCTATTCATTTTTTTAATTTCTTTTAGCTTGCTTTTTTGAGATTCATTGATTGATGGTTGATCAAAATAAAAATAATAAATGGATACATCTGAACCAAATATGATTAATAATGTTACATGTGTTACAATAACTTCCTCATTTATCAAGCTGCATCCCACTGATACTTGGAACGAAATCTAAAAATTTAAAAGATGAGGCATGTTGATTGCTGTCAGTTGTAGTGGATTCACTTCTCTTCAGCGCACTCATCCACAACGACAGAAGAATAATCTGATGTGCACATAGATGTAAAAATATGAAACTTCAAATAGAGGCTTTGTTTTATTTTATTTTGTGAAAGCTGTAAAAAGTGTTTACTAAATATTTACAATTTGATTAAACAAACATCTCTTTGTTTTCCAAAATGAATTATAAGCACAAAACAATATTTAGTGATTTTATATGACAACCCCTGTGAGTTTTAAGCCATAACACGTCAATGCCAGAGCTAGCCTAAACATGTCTCTTTTGATCTCTCATCCACTGCAAGGGGCCAATTTAACTAGGCAATTTTTTGGGATCCCTTAACTTGAGGAGATTAAATATGATTTTAGAGAATGCAATGTCATTTTTTTCTTTTACGGCACAGTTAAAGAAAGTAAGAACAATGAATAAAATTAGTCTACAACCGGACTGATTTCAAATTAAACATAGGCTCTAAGTTATACATGAATATAAGAAATTGATTCTTGCAATATTTATGTGTAATGTGGTCCCGATTCTGGAGAAAGATCTTAATATGATTCAATATGATCTTAAATAAGATAGACCAATTTGTGACTTCACATTATTCATTAACTGCAGACCCGGAATCAGCTGGATAAGCTTTCTGAACTTCAAAGGAAGGTATATATTTATAAACTAAATTTAGTTTCTCATATGTACATGTAGATTACACATAAAATGATGTCTCCCACATGCCTTTATACTTTTGCAGGAAGAAATGTTGCTGGAAGCCAATAATATTTTAAGTATGAAGGTAAATCAAGCTTGCACAATTTTAAATTTAGACTTTGTTTGGTATTGTTGCGTTATTGCTTAAAAATTTTAGTTTTGAAAATGGATGCTTGTAGCATAAGAGTTGATAATAGGGGTCTGGCTATGGTGCCCCTGTGACACCATACCCCCACTTTTTATCATTTTCTTATCAGCTATTATGAGTCATAGATTTAACATCAAAGTAGTTCAATGGCTTAGATGGATTTAATAGGTTATTAGCTCTACAATCCCTATTGTTTGCTTGCTCGTTAAAAAATAATAAAGTTTCAACATTTTGAAATATAACTCCAAATCGTTTTAAATTTTTACACCTAAGTCCATTACCTAGTTTGACTTTTTTATAACTTATTTTAAAATTTGCATTAATATATTAATTATTTAATATATAATAGATCTAGATATTATTTAATAATCACTATTTACTATAGGATAAATTTGACTGCACACTAAATAAATTGACATGTATTACTCTGCTCTTAATGTGATTAGCCCATCCTCATCTATTAGATTTTTTATTTATTTAACCATCAACCACCTTGATCATATAGAATTTACTTATACCCGTATTAAAATTAAGGAAGAAAAAGATTAATTACCATCACAATTGTTTCCAAAAATATTTTTCTCATTTTGGTTCTAATCATTATAAGTTAAAAAAAAAATTGCATACAATCACTGGTAATTTTATTGTTATGATTACAAATAAATTGCTCAAAACTTTCTATTTCAACCACCGAACCTTTTACCCGCTTCTAGACATGAAGAATTTAAAGCTATAATTTCTAGGTGCAATGACATTTACATATGCTATGAGACAATACTCAATAATAATATTTTAATTTTTAATCATTACTCTTTTTTTCTCTCTCCTCTCTCTCTCATGTCCCCCCATTTTCTTTCATTTTCTCACTTCCTAAACACCCATTATAAGATAGATTTTTTTAGATTTTATTATATTAGAGAATTATATTTTGTTCGTGATCAAATAATTTTAATGAGTGAAAACTAAAATTAAAGGATAAGACTATTTGAACCTATAAATATATTCATTATATGAGGATAGTTTAGGAATAAAAAATTTTAAATGAAAATATGTTTGAACTTTGAAGAGTAATTTTAGGGGTTAGAGTAACGAGTTAACTATAATTTTTCATTACATTTGAGTGAAAATGTAAATAAAAAAGAAAGTAAGGAGTTAAGTGCAATTTACCAACAACTAAAGACAAAAGGTGAGAGTATGGTATCAGAGGGGCACCGTAGCCGGACCCTGATAATAGTAGTGAATATGATTTTTAAAAATTATTAATTTTGACAAAATAATAAAAATCATATAATTTTTTATGAAATAATTGTGGAGTAAAATCACACAAATTGCCAAACTACAATTACAAGTGCTTATTAAATATTTTGGAGCTGCTGAACTACATTCCCATATTTTGGTTATAGAATTATCAGAGAAAAAGAGAGAATTTCTGTTTGTGCATCACCAAAAGAAAGTGCGTTTTGTGCTTCTAATTGGGTCGAGAAAAAGAAATATTTTTCTTCCCCATTAGTCTAATTCATCTGCTAATTCCCTCTAATTAATCATTTCCATGTCACTGTAATTGTGGCCAAGTGGTTGTGTATGAAACGCAATCTTTTGTCGGGGGTAGGTAGTTGTCAACAAAACTTGTTCATAGAAAATTGATTCCAACAATAAAACAAGGAAAGATGTTGCGAAGAAGCAGGGGCAATGTTGTGGCTATGGAGTTTGGAGGATCAATTTTCAATAATGGAACTAGATACCTCAACTATAGCATATACTTGAGTGCAAGAAACAAAAATTGCTATAGAATATGGCCAACCAAGGCAATAAAAAACCCACGCTCTCAACAGAAAAGCATTGGTTCAAGGCCCTATTTCCCTAAATTTTAGTAGGAGCAGATATTTTCCCACATATTTGTGAGAAATTTTCATCCTAATCCATAGTAAACTTATGAGTGTACTACAAGTGCATGTATTTATAGATTGTAAATTCCATGCCCTCGGCTCTCCCTTGAATCTCATGTGGAGCTTGCAGTTGGAGGAAATTAATGCAGCTCGGAGATCACATCCATGGGCAGCTGAGGAACAAAACATTCCATACAGCAACCAACCTGCTCATTCGGAGGGTTCTTTTGGCCATTTACACAGCAATGGTACATTGCACTTGGGGTAATTTATTCTCCCTGTAAATAATGCATCATTTGCACGTAAAGCCTTTAGCTTTCATTATATGTGTTGATTTGCCTTTTACATTTTTTCAGTCACAATCCTGGAGTAACAGCTCATGAAAGGACTGTTGCTACTTCAGAACAAGATGTTCACAGCTTAATTCCAGGCTGGATGCTCTGAGCTATCAACATCCGGAAACATGCATCAACAATTTTTAGTGTGGAACTGGCAACAGATCAGAGAATAAGTCGTGGGCTACTGTATTTGTAGCTGAAGTTATCGTATAACCAACCTGATTGAAGATTGGGGCAATGCTATTTTATTAAGTGCTGATGAATCATATGTTAAATTTGATCCATGCTTCTAAATTCTAATAAACTGTAAGCTGTATATTCATGAAGGCACTGTTCAATATTCTGTAAAATGATTTCTGTGTGTTATGCAATAAGTCAATTAATTGTTTGACGAGAATTTGGTCTCTGCTCTTTATTGGGGAGCCACATTCCACAAAGGGAATTTGTGTTGTGTTGGGATGTTATTTTAGTGGATCAAATAAAAGTGGGCAGCGACAACACTCATATTGTATTATCTTAATCCAAAATCCGCTCTTCTCTCCATTGTCTCCGTTTATTTGATGCAGTGCCCACAAAAATATTTATGAATTGACCTACTTCTGGTTATTGGTGGACTTCAACTTATGGAACAATCGATGATGTGTTACGTCGTGTGTGCATGTCCCCTCGTGTTCGTGTTACACATCTCTGACAACGCTTCATCAAGCTAAAAGTTTTCGCTTTTATTCGAAAATTATATAACGTGTGCAGGAGCTGATGTTTCATTTTATGAAATTGAAGGTTAGAAAGATGAAACTCATCATACCAAAGCGTTCTCCCTGTAAGTAGATATTCTGGAAGTGTGGTGCGGTAGTATTATGTTGACTCTAGAAGACTAGAACACTGTTTCAAAAGGAAGGGAAAAAATGTATAGGAGCAACATTTTTTTTGAAGGTCTTAATAGTGGGTGTTATCTAGTTTAGATGATGAAATTTTTTATGTTGAAAAAAAAAAAATCAGAGTTCAAATCTGCTTACATAGATAAAAAAAAAAAAAGACCCGCTTCCATAAATAAAAAGACCAGATTTACATAGGTAGGATAAGTATTGAATTCTCCTTAAGTTAAACAATAAAATAAATAAAATTTTGAAATTCTTACCCTGCATATCACGTCTTCCATGGACCCCCGTAAAGGAGGCAATTCAACATCATCTGTGCTTATCAAATAGGAGGCATTTCTAGCTATTCTTGTAAAGTAGGAGTTCTCTGTCGGCCGGCTAATTTTGAATCAGATTTTTTTTTTTATTAATACGAATTTGAGAATTGAATTGAATCAATTTTTTTTTTCATCATGATTAATTTTAAGATCAAACCTCGTTGGAGATTCTGTTCAGGATGTTTATTGTGTGCAACTTGAAAGAATAGACTATTCAATTAATGAATGAACTGATTTTATTTATAAGTTGCCGTAGAATGGTTGTGTAGAATGAATAGATACCTTTTAGCTAAATGTCTGTTTTACGCATTTAATACACTATTTTGAAACTTAAGATCAGATTAACTAGACCTAAAATTACTATTGCCGTTCTGTTTTTAAATTACTTTCTTATTTTTCTTATTTTTTTCAAGATTTTATCATTTATTTAAGTATCGAATTTGGGTGTCATTTTTTTTCTCTTATTTAGACTAAGAGGATTTTATTATAAAATAATATTATTGGTTTGCTTATTTTGGTAAATTTGTGATATTCAAAATAGTATAAAAAGGACTAACATCCAAGTTTTGTTCATTTAAATTAATTAATATTTTTATTTTTTAGAAACTTTGTTTCTCTTAGTTTATTAGTATTTGTTTGGTATAGTTTATATAATGGTTATAAGCATTTATTTAATCTCATAAGCGCGTATGTTTCCATATCGTCATAAATCAAACGAACCAAAGTTATACAAAGTTAGTCATTCACTGTCGGGTTAATTTTAATCTTTTATGTTTCCACGCCATCTTAAATCAAAATAACTTCTCTTCACAACTAATTTAGAACAAAATTAAATAATTATCCTTTTAAATAAAATCATGATTTAATCCGAATTTTTTCATCCAACGCACCTAAATTATTCCATTGCTTTTTCGTAAGGTTTACCTCGGATAAGGATATAGAGAGCCAACTAAAGCTAAGTGCATGTTTGACATGACTTATCTAATGATTATAAGTGCTTATTTAATCTCGTAAACTCTTTTAACATTTTTTGTTATTGTTTGGTTGTTTTCTGAGTGGGTAATTTTTAAAAACCTCCCCTGAGGTTTGGGCTTGTTGCAAGTAGATGGCGAGAATTAATTTATTTGTAAAAAACCCCCTACCGTCAGTTAATTTTAACATTGACCGTTAGTTGACTGTGCAAAGACAATATTACCCTTAACGATAATTTGTAGACGGAAATAACTAAAAAAAAATTAAAATTGTTGGCTATTTTACCCTCTTTAAATTATTGATATTTTCTTAAAGTTCCTACAAGAAAGATAAAATTAAAAATTTAAAAAATCCTCTTTAAATTATTGATATTTTCTTAAAGTTTCTACAAAAAAGATAAAATTAAAAACTTGAAAATGAAATAGTTATAATTTTTACCTATGATATTGTAAATTTTTAGAATTGACAAGGATAAAATTGTCAAAAAATAAGGTTTGTACTTTTCGCGCCAACAATTTTAATTTTTTTTTAGTTATTTCCGTCTATAAATTGTTGTTGAGGGTAATATTGTCTTTGCACAGTCAACTAACGGTCAATGTTAAAGTTAACTGACGGTATGGGGTTTTTTACAAATAAACAGATTCTTACCATCTAATTGCAACAAGTCCAAACTTCAGGGGAGATTTTTAAAAATTACCCTTTTCTGAGTAGAACTTTTAAAAATTAAATAAGTTATTTCACCTTTACTAGTAAAAGCTTAAATTTTAAGTTTTTGAGGATAAAAGTTGAAATTTTTTAAAATATTAAATGTTTAAAATATCTTTTCTTTATTTCATTTTTTCGTAATAGAACTTTAAATAACTTGTTTATTAAAATAATTTTATAATTTTTAATGGATAAAAGTTGAAATTTTTTAAAATATTAAATGTTTAAAATATCTTTTCTTTATTTCATTTTTTCGTAATAGAACTTTAAATAACTTGTTTATTAAAATAATTTTATAATTTTTAATAAAAATTATCATTAACAACTAAACAATTACATTTTTTTTATAAAAACTCTATTTGTAAAATTTTAATAATAAAAATTTTACTTAAATAATTTTAATTAAAAACTTATACCAAACTGAGATTAAGTGGCCGTACTTAAAACTTGATATTGAAAAAATAATAATAAATTTTACTTCATTTGCGATTATTATGTTTTATTTTATTTATGTGATTTTTTCTGGGTTCCCGATTATCCTAGGACATAGATTATTAGCTGTTAAGATTGATTGACGAGACTTCACAGAGGTCCACCACAGTGGCCGATAAAGCCTGCACTGTAAGAGTCATTATAGCCAGTGACTGGTCGGACAGTCGGACACGGTATCATCAACTATTCTCAGGTCTTTTTTATTTTTCCTTAAAAAAATTGTCTAATTAAAAATTCATGAATAACAATAATAATAATAATAATAATGATAATAATACTTTAAAAAAATAATGATAATAATGATGTTGTTGAAATAACTACTGTTTCTTCTGCAACTTTAACTCGGAGGCCATGTATATGCCGTTGAAGGTATATTTTGATGACTCATGGTCCATAAATGCGAGGTAATATTTGATTGACGCATTGACGAAACATTATCGTGATTCTTCCGGTCCAATGAGGAGGAATAAGAATAGTGAAAGAAATTTATGTGGTGGAAGCTGAAGCAATCCTCACGATACACAGATAAGTTATTCCTTTAAGATACCAATGTGATGGGGACAATGGGTGTGGTGTGACATTGATGTGCTTAGGCCCCAACCTTTCCCTATCCATTAACCTATTAGCAAAGAGCATAAAGGACCCCAATTGTTTCAAAGTTTGTGTTTTAGTTGATGGAATTGAGAATTGACATCACTGGCTCGGGTGTCACTTGCATTTGTTATCACTAGGTCCCCATATTCAGAAATTGATCTTCATTTCAGGGTTGGCGCTAAGTTACGTTGAGCGGTCACTGTTGCTGTGAGAGACGCATGTTACGCTCATCGTAACTTAAGACCTCCCTCGCTTCAGTAGTAGTTTGTTTATTTTGTTTTCTTTTTCGATAAAACTAGTAGTTCGTTGAAACATCAATTATTATTTTTTCTTTTTCTTTTTACACTATTGCTGGCATGTAAATGGGACTTTAATTTTAGCCCCTAACAGTCCTGTCACATCTCATTTCCCAAGTTCTCTTGTGAACAAGATACAAAAGTGAAAACTGTAAAGATCAAACTTGTTCGAAAAATGATTCTTATGGGATAATTTTCGGCCCTATGTTGTATTATACAGTGTTGTGAACTGTTCTAAAATAAAAGCTATCTTACAATAACTTGACTCTTTTTTTTTCTTTTTTTTTTCTTATGATAACTTCTCTTTCTCTTTTAGAAAATAAGATATTAAAAGTTTAATCTCCCTTGAAATAATTTTTAAGAGGCATAGATTTGAATTTAGTGAAGATATGGATATTATTAAAGAAAGATGTATGTTTAGGGTTAGTTTGAAATTGTGGTAACTAATGAAATAAGCTGCTTCTACTAGTTGACTAAAAAAATATTTTTATGTTTGATAAATTGCGTTATTGTGATTACTGTGAGTTCGAAAAGTCGAGTATAAAAGTTCGGTAAATTTTATTATGAAAATTTCATTTAGTTATGACCAAAATAAACATAAGTTTAAATTGCATTTTATGTATATAATAGGGTTTATGGAAAACTAAGACATTATTGTCTTTTTGTTAAAATAATAAGATTATACCAAGAACTTTAAAAAGACAAGGTGCATATTGAATAAGCTCCTTATAAAAAAAAAATTCCCTTTCTTGCTTTTGAATCTTACTCTGAAAATGCAAAAACTTATGAAATAAGTTGTTTTTAAAAAATTTATCAAACATCATTTTTATCAAAATTTATGAAAGTAAGTTGTTTATAGTATTTCAACCAAAACTCTAAGTTGGAGCCTTAATTTAATTCGAATCATATATTATAAATACACATATAACACAAAATCTTTAAAATACAGGACACAAGTTAGTAGATATAAATTTAAATTTAAAGCGAGCTGGGTAGATTAGATGATAATTTTGGAGAAGATAACCTTTTAGAAAATGAACTTTGGTCCTAACTATCTGACAAAAATAGACCATGTGTCTTTTGTAATTTAGTATGCACTACTTAAATTTTGCCAGGAACAAGAAGAAGAAGAAGAAGAAGAGTCAATGACATTTGTAAAACCACTAAAGAGCACATACAGAAAGTTCGAAGTTCAAACTACTTCAAAAATCGTTAAACATGGAACTAAACGAAAGTTACGAAACTAGAATGGTGGATCATGTCCTTCATGCCTTCGACAATTTGTAGTTCAATGCCTAAAAATATAGAGTATAAAAATAGACTCTGTTTACTACGAATTTTATGCGGTAAAGTTATTTCTATTAATTTATTTATCAGTTCTGTTGTAACTTGTAACATATAATTTGGAATTTATATTGCTATATATTCAGGAAGAAATAATGCCAAATTAAGTAATTGGCACCATCAAATTTTTAATTTCTTATATTTGAGAGAGGAGATAATTTTCTAAATTACAAAATAATTTATTGAGATTTATTGGAACATAAGGAATTTAAATCTAAATATTTAAAGAAAATCGATATTAAAATTCACATAAAAAGACTTAAACTCAAATTTAAAAAATGAGAAAAAGATGAGTGGGACTATTTACAATTTTAACATCTATTAAAATCACATTATAGGACAATTTCTAGTTAACCTCCACTCAAAAGTTAAATAATTTTTATCGTTAAAAAAATTAACAATTTTAGAAATTCAAAATGTTGTTTTTTCTCTAATTTTTTGGTTAAGGAATTTACCATCGGTGGCTGTAATAGAAAGAAGAAAATTCGTTGCTTTTTTTTTTAATCCAAGAAATTTCATTGTTGAAATGAGGTTTACTAATAAAATGAATAAAAATTAAAGGATGGGATTAAACTAAATAAGTTTTAATTAATGGTATTTTTTAAGTGTTAAAAGAATTTATAATTTTTTAAAATATTTTAATAGGGTTAATAAAAAAAAAAAAAGGATGTTAAGGGGGTTAAGAGGGCGCCAATGGTCTCACACAAACAAATTATTGGGGTTATCACACTGTTTATACTTTATAGCGCTTCCATTTAAAGCTAGTAGCATTTGTCCTTTTTTGACTTTCCAGCACCAGGCAAGTGTCAAACTCTATGCACTGTGTTACGACTTAGCAATCCAGTGTTTTTAATAAATGGTTGCTGCTCCTTGCCATGTGCCGCTTTCCCAACTAAAAGATAGGAGGGCACCCCTTCTCCCGAAATTATGAGGTCAATTTGACGAATTCCTACTACACGGTTCTCTCAAACGCCCTACTATACTTTAGTTTTTCAGATTCATTGGATTGAGTCTATCACAAGTGGTTCTCTCCTATCCGTAACCCACGCTCCCGTTTCTTCTTTTCTTTTTTAGCATCTCCGGAACTATCCTTTCCGGCTGCCCCCTCCCCCCGGCCTCTGCTTTGCCCCTCGGTTTGTTTAATTTACTTTGAGAGAATAATAAGATGGCAATAGCTAAGTTGAATCAGCTTCACGATGAAGCATTGATGATAATTATTAAATTATAATAGTAAGTGTAAATTTAATATTTATTTCAATAATTATACCATCATTAAAACTCTAAAAGTACTCCATTGTATAACTGATCTAACTTACTTGGATCAAAATATTAGTCATCAGCTCAATAATAAAATTTTTTTTTTATTCAAAGGTGCAATTAATTAAGTGCAGCATAGTTGGAAACGATGTCATTGAGAGTGAAAATAATTCATCACGGTGAAAAAGAAAAAAAATTGAATCACTATTTACTATACAAAATTTGCTATACAAATTAAAAAGATATTTAATGAATAAAATTAAAAAACAGATGGGTGACCATGTCCGTTAATAACGACAATGTCACATGCATGGGTGCCACCGTGCCAGAGTTTTACGGAGAATTGGTGTTAGTTGATAGAAGCAACCATGGTTCCAAACTATGTAGGCCCCAAATTCTTCGTCAGATAACTAGCACTGATTATACAGTTCCTTTTGAAAAAAAATAAATAAATAATAAAAATTGGTTGAGGCCAGTGTCTTGTTCGAGTGGTAAAAAGGTTTTTCAAAGGTTCCGCCAGCATCTAGTTCAAGTGTGTGAGTTAATGAATAATAATAATAATAATAATAATAATAATAATAATAATAATAACAATAATTGGGTAGCTAGTCCAAACTCCAATGTACTTTACCACTTCTTCATATTTATGATAATTTAATTCTCCAATGAAAGGAGTCACTCAATAATAGAGTGTTAAATTCACTTTTAGTTTTTTTGTGTTGAAGGTAATTTAAGTGTGTATGTGGAAAAGAAGAAATATAGTATTGAAGAGGTTGAAATTTATCTTCACACGTATTTTTGATTTGTGGAGAACTTGTGATTTGTAGAGAACTTGTAACGCTTGTTGATCTTGAATTTGATGAGGTGGGAACCTGAAAAAAGCACTCCAACGTCCAAGTTAGTGTTTGATTAAGATTTAAGAAAAGAAAAAGAATGAAGAATACTAAGTTTTTCTTTCTTTAAGAGAGAACAATGTTCTTAGAGGCCAAAGTCTTCTTTCTCTTAGAGATGGGTCTTTATTTATAGATAATAAATAATGTGGATTTAGGGTTTTACTTTGAGCCCTCAACCTAATGACATATGTCACTTATTATTTTTGTACACATGGAGGTGAATTTGATTCGTAGGAAAATTATTCCGCACGTGCATATTTCCCTGTCATTATAACTTTTGGGTATGATTTCTTTGAATTAATGGATTACATAACTAATTCCCCCATCTTGCCATCTTTGTGAGCTTCAAGATAGTTTTTCATTAAGCGTTATTCCCTTGGAATAGTTTGGGTGTTATGTTGCGTTTACTAAACTAGAATTAGAATGAACTGAAATCAAAATGAGTATGAATGTGAATGGACTGGAATGAAAATAGGAAATGAGAATCAGAATAAGTTATTTACTTGAACTGTAGGAATCAAAAGTGAAATGAGTTGGATTGTTATTAATATTTTTACATTATTTTTTAATCGGAATCGGAATGAGTTAGATTGTAACAAATTACAAAAAAAATACTTAATGAATTATGGTCATAATTATTATTCTATAATTTAATTATCGTGATTATTTATTCAAGAACTATCATTATTAAGATATTATTGTTAATAATATATTAATATATTATTTAATAGTAATAATCATATTAATTAACTAATAATAATATATAAATTAATTATTAATAATTATTATAATAGTATATTATTTAATTATTATAATAATATTAATTATTGTGATTATTTATTCAAAAAATATAAATATTAATCATTATTGATAATATATTAATTAATAGTAATAATTATATTAATTAATTAAGGAAATTTACAAAAATAACCACAGAAGTTTAGCAAATTACAAAAATAGTCACACAAGTTTTTTTCTATCAAAACTAGCCAAACCCCAAATTTTTGGACCAAATTACCACTGTCATTCTCACCCAAGCTCACTAAAATCTCTCTCTCACTGAAATCTCTCACCTACTGCCGGTGCCTTAGAGCAACATCGAAGTCCATCATCAGTGGTCAATCTCACCGAAATCACATCCAATAGCAATCAAGATTCCCGAAATCAACAATTAAAGTTCAAAAACTCTGGGTTAGCAACTTCAAATATATGCTTTATTTTATTCTTGCATTGTGTTGTGGTTGTGTGTTGCTATTGCTGTATGTTTTGTTGGTGGTGGTGGTGCTGGAGGATTAAGTATTTGTTGGTGTTGTTAGTGGTGGTGGAGGAGGTTATTGGTGTTGTTGGTGCGTTGCCAGGAACTTCATGTAATGGGTGCTACCCATCGTGCGAAGATTCACATGATGGGCATCACCCATCGCACGAAGCCCATCACACCATTGACATTTTTGTGCGAGAGGCGAGCCATCACACTAAATCAAATCTGATTTATTATGCAACAAGTGCCCGTCTTACAAAAATTAGTGTGACATGTGCCTGTCACACCAATTTTTTTATACAATCTGTTTCCAAAACACATGACCATTTTTATTTTTTCATAAATACTTTTTATTTTATATTATTGTTATTTCAGATAGATGGCGAAAACTAAGTTAGCAAAGCGTAATCCACCCGAACCTAAGAAGAAGCCAGGCGTAATAAAGTTATGCTTAAATGATCATTTCTCGTGCCATATTATAAAGACATCAAAATTTAAAATAGTTGTGAAAACTATCCGGCGTAAGCTATGGTGCAGATAGTTGTTGTTCAAAAGTGATATTTTTTGGCACTCTATGGATTTGGATAGTTATGCATTCAGGTGTGTTATAATCTACAACCTATTGCTTAGGCAAATAGCATATAAAGAAGTCAATGAAAATCAATTATGATTTCAAATTAGAGAACACTTGATACGTGTATCGATTGGAGAGTGGTGCCTAATTACAGGGCTTTCCAATGGTCTGGATGTCTTACTAAAAAATATGAAGGCGCATCATAGGATGTTTGATAAGTACTTTGGTGGTAGGTCTAAAGACTTGAATCTAAAAAAATTAGACGCTAGATTTTGCACTTTGAACTTTCGTGCTATGGACCACATTGATGCCTTAAAAATCGCATTGTATTACTTTGCATATAGGATACTGAATAAGAGAAAGGATAATAGACAAGCTAATTTTTAGATAATGAATTATGTTAACGGTATAGACCATTCGAAGTCATCTATGTGATCGTTTATCATGGCAAAATGATATATGACAATATTGACAATGTATTGAATAAAAAGGCCAATAAATTTAATAAGGAGCCTTGAAAATTTCTTCTCATAATATTAAGAAACACAATCTTTATGCCTTCAATCATAGGGTTCAAGTGGGTTGGTAAAAAAAATATATCAAAGTTAGTAAGTTTTGTACTTATGAATAATTCACAAAGTTATTTTTATTTTTTATTTTTTAACTTTGCTTGTTGTAAGCTTGACTTTTCAAAATGATTGATGGGATACCATCGCAGTGGGCCGTGAAAACAAACAAGCAGATTTCTCACATCTTAAAGTTGAAGACATTTGCTTTTTCGAAAATAACCAACATCATCAGAACTACAATTTCTAACTAAGTCTGGAGCAACTAAGTTTGAAAGTAAAATTGGAGCAAGATTTAAGAGGTGGTCAACTGTTATCTTCCTTCTCAAATGGGCCACTGGAGGAATCAGTTGGTTGTCTCTATTATCAATAAAAATGTCGTATTGACCCTCAAATTCATTATTTATAGGAATATCAGAACAACCGACATACCTATCATGAGTTGAGCTATTGAAATGATTGTCCGTTGTACTATTATACGGTTCTACAAAAGCATTATCTGCTTATGTGTTGCCAATGTCATCAATAGGATCATTATTGTTGCAGAAATCATTATTGTGGAAGGAAGAGTAATGTTGTTCTAACGATGTTATTAATGGTAACACATCTTCTTCAACATCTGCTAGCATAATACTATTGTTATCAATGGTGTCGTTGTTGTCGTGGAATGAAGAGTAACGTTGCTGCAACGACATTATTTGTGGTAATATTAAGGACAAAGACGTTTGCTCTAAAAGAAGTTTTAGTTTCTATAAGTGGCTCAACATCTCGGTTTCAAACTCGAGGAGATGTAGTAATAAATATAAGGATGCATCTATAATTGACTACATCAGAGGCCTTATGTAATACAACATTGGCCATTTTGTCATTAAATATGTCAATGAGTAGTGAACATGTACAATAGATTGTGTTACAAAACCTCAAAGTTGTCTTCATCATGATACTATATTTATTACTATTTATCTGCAAAACCTCACAAACTCTTGCCAAAAATTGATCAAACAAACAATCTTTCCGAACAAAAAAAATTTTGTATTATTACTATTCACATACTCTATACGCTTATTCGCTAATGTCTCCCACCAACTGTAATTGAAGCACAACTGAATCCATTAAACTTGAAAAATATTTTAAAAAATAAATGTGAGTACACACTACAAAACATGATAAAGTGAATATGTGAAACATTTTATCGAATGTCGAACAAACAAAGAATATGTGTGACGGGCAACTTTATGTGTAACATGTGTTTGTCGCACTTAAATGAAGATAAATGTTTGGTTTGACTATGGGAGAGACAGGAGAAAAAGGTTTTGGTTTGATTCGTCTCGTTGCAAGCTTCGAAACGGTATATTATATGCAAAAAAGGACACATGTAGCCCATGTTATAACCTCCAAAAAGTACCCATCACACGTACTGTAATTTTGTACGACAGGCTGAATTATGTGCAACAGGTTGGACGACAAGTGCCTGTCATACAAGAATCTGTTGCACATAAATACTACTGTACTTTTTTGTGCGACAGGCACCTAACGTGCAGCCTGTCGCACATAATTCAGCCTATCGCACATAACTTCGGTTTCATTTATAACTCAAGATTCTACCGTTTTCAATGATTTTTTTGATTTCTCAACTCAAATCTAAGTACTTTAACAAATTCTTTACTTTATAAATGAAGAATAACAACATTTACAATAAAATCTACATCAATTTTGAACTTATACCTTAGGCTTTATACATTAAAAATTCATATTGTGTAATAACATAGACTAACCTTTAAGATGCTGTCAAATTGATGATTTTATACTTCTGTTATGCTGAAAGTGTTGAGATTTATTGAGAGTGTTGAGGTTTGTTGAGGGTATTGAGAGTATTAAGGTTTATTGAGAGTGTTGAATATTGTAAGAGTGACATTATTTAAAAAATTGTTGAAAGTGATGAGTGCAATTTGGTCCAAAATATTAGTATTTGTCTAGTTATGATAAAAAAAAGTTTAAGGGATTAAATTTAAAAAATGTAAAAATATTGTGGCTATTTTCGTAAATTTTCCATTAATTAGTAATGATATATGAATTAATTATAATAATAATATATTAATTATTGCAATTATTTATTCAAAAACTATAGTTATTAATAATTATTGTTAATAATATTAATATATTAATTAATTATAAATGAGGAAAAAGTATACATTTTTTATTTTGGAGGAAGGCAAAATGGTCAATCATGGGAATGGGAAACTCATTCCCACTCCCTCCTTGGGAATGTGTCTCTCATTCCTCATTTCCAAATTGTGGTGGATCTCACGATCCCGATTCTGATTCCTAATTATATTTTACGAAGTAAACGCTGTCAATGATTTTGATTCTGTAGTTCGGAAAGTGAACACACTATTATTTATTCAAAATAACTTCTTTTGTTTAAAAAAATGGACACATCGCATAGTTTAGTGCCTTTGGTATACGGCACCTACAATAGTTTAGTCCCTTTGGTATACGGCACCTACAAGGATGTTTTAAATATATGGGGAATCACTCTATAATTGAGTGTTAAAATCACTTTTACTTTTTTGCGTTGAAGGAAATTTAAGTGTGAACGTGGAAAAGAATATAATACCATGTTATATATGTGTGTGTGGAATCACTTAATAATTGAGTATTAAAATTACTTTTTGATTTTTGCATTTGTTTGAAGGGAATTGAAGTGACTTGTGGAAAAGAATATATACAGCCCATTTTGTATGCACACACTCAATAATTGAGTGTTAAAATCACTTATAGTATTTTGTGTTGAATCCAATTCACCCGTGTATGTGAAAAATATATGTAGAATGTTATATTGGGATGTTTAGTTTTCTTGTCTTTTAATTTATATTTTATTATTAATGTAGGGATAACTTATTAAAAATTTGTTCGAAATACATGTCCCAATTTTTGTTTGTATAGCCTTATTTTTTACATTCGCTTGTTGATCCCCAAATAATTTGTTCTTAATTGGGGATGGTTTGTGTATTTTATTGTAAATAATTGAATTGTAACAATGTTTCAAATATCTCTAAAGGATAATTGAGTTGATTGGTGAGAAAATAAGAAGCGAAAGATGGTACAAGGAAACATAAAAAAAACAAAGTTGTGAAATTATTGTTTACTATTACTTCAATCTAACAAATATTCACTCAATTATTCTTTTTTTGCCCTTAATTTATTAATTGAAAATATGAAATAGAGGACGTCTATTTTCGGTACCGAGGTTTGTGCTCAATCAGGACTGAAGTGAAACAATCCCAAACCTTGTGGGCAAAAATAAAAAATGTCCATGGTAAACAATTATGTATAGTAAAATCCTTAAAAAAATTCCGCCGTCAACTCAAGGAGTGACCGTACAACTCTGACAGCGAGAGGGCTTTAATTGAAGAGTTTGGAAAGCAGACAATAAAATAAAAGTTCAAACAGCAGACAGTAACGACACCGCTATGAGGACAACCAATGAGAAACCGACACGCTATGAGGGCAACCAATGAGAAGCCGACACGCATCGACCCACTTTTTCACTGCAACCATTACTCCACATCTGAAGCTGTTATCTCTATTTCCTTTTAATTTCCTGTTCTATAAATGTGCATGCTTTCTTAAACAAACTTCACATTTGGCAAGAAGAAGAAAATCCTTTTATGAGATATTAGATTTGGGTTTCTGTTTTTGGAGGGGCTTTGGTTGTTGGGTTTCTTTTGGGGAAAGAGAAAAAAAAAGAATAGAAATTATCAAATAATCTGTGTGAGACAGAGAGAGAGTGAGACAGATCATACACAAGAATTCATAACAATGGGAAGAGGTAGGGTTCAGCTGAAGAGAATAGAGAACAAGATCAATCGCCAAGTTACCTTTTCCAAACGGAGAGCTGGCTTCTTGAAGAAAGCTCATGAGATCTCTGTGTTATGTGATGCTGAAGTTGCTGTTATTATCTTCTCTCACAAAGGGAAGCTCTTTGAATACTCCACTGACTCTTGGTAATATTCACCCTTTAATCTGCTCTCTCTCTCTCTCTCTCTCTCTCTCTCTTTTATTTCAATAATGTTTTTTGTCCGAATTTTCTTCCCATGTTCCTGATGAAAGGAAAATACGTTTTCTTTTGCAAAGATTTTGCTGCACTTGATGTCAGTTTATTTTCTAGTCAATGTTGAGTTAGATTTCTGATGTCATCGAAGCAGCTGGTGTTTCTATTGGCCGCTTTGTGAGATTAATTTCATGCAACCTTAGTAGATAATGGGGTACTTAAATTATAACTTAAAAAATGTATTATTAGAAGTCCTCCTTCATAATCTTGCCAATGGGACTCCTGTCTTGTCAAAGGTGAAATCTGACTAAAAGAGTCCTTGATCATTGGTCCTAAATGAAAAATATTCTTGCGTTTTCGGTGTACAATTTTAGAGTTTCTTTCCTTTTTTCTTTTAAGAAGTTATTACATATAATGTTAATAGACTGGTAGCTAGACGCATAACATGAGATAGTGGAAAATTGATGATCTGATAGCTTATCTTTCGTTGTTGTTGGCGTTTTCCCTTTAGTACTGTAGTTACGCCGAATATCGGGGAATGGACTATGATTACATAGATTAGTAAACCCTTATTAACTATGTTGGGCCTACAAAGGAGGTAATGCATTTTTAATTCAGGATCTAGGAGGCAATACTTTATTTATTTATTTATTTAAAATCTAATTGTTCTCTGATTGGAGAGAGCACATTACCAGTTTAGTGAAAAGAAAAAATTGCATCATACTAGGGGTCTAGGGATTAGGATACTTTTTCTTCCCCAGAAAAAAAAACCTCCTCGCATATGTTAATTAAATAAACTTGGTGTAAAAAAATAAGTGTCTATTTAACATGGAGGGAACTCACTGGCTATAACCTATAAGAATGTTGTGGCTGTAGCAGAAATAAGAAAATAGGGCCTTCCCCAAATAGTGACACATGATTTCAAGCTTGTAATCCTGATAATATTACTCTTCTCTTCTGTACGGACATCAGACATATTCCTGCTAAAATAAACACAATACAGATAAGTGGGAGGAAATTCAAAGAGTCTTCCAGTAGAAATAAAGAATAATTCCTGCTGCATTTACAAACTGATTACACAAAATTATTTGTACAATTAATTTGAAACAACAAATAGAAGAAAATGAAAAGTCAAGTCACATCATTGGAATTGTTTTTCATGGTAAAAAATAATTTTGTATCAACTTTTCTACCTTACTCTTCCAATTGCATTGCGCTTAGTTGGTTTGTATTATCAAATTTGTGCGATGTCAAACCTGCATACAAGGTGCATTTGGTATGTTAGATTAGATGGGTTAGGATAGAACGAGATTAGATTATATTTAATATTTTCTCGTGATTGATGATTGAATTGGATTAGATTATATTAATATTGTCTCAATGCCATGAATGCATTCATAATAATTTGTGGATAATAATTTTTTTCTTTTAAAAGTGCACAACTAAGATTTAATCTTATGTATATTATTATCCAATAACTAATAATCACAATCTTGTCAAAATCAACACAAAGATCGAAACTCTAACTATCAAGTAAAAGTCTATAGATATTTAGAGTCATGAATTTTAAATTTGGATAAGAATAAACCAGAAGAATAATATGATATTTTCATTAAACAATTATGAACTCAAATTAACTTAGGTTCTATAACAAGTTAGAAGAATTTACCAAACACTTTTGTTACTTAATTTTGAAAGCATGGAGTTCAAATACTTGTTTAGGATCTCTGAGAATTGTAAAATAAAAGAGTAAGTTCTGAAAGTTTCGTAGGTATTATTTAATTGATTATTTTTATTATTCTTGTATCTTTGTTGTTATTAATGACTTTACTAGTAGTAGGATTCTTCTTTTCTCTGTCTATATGAATGAACCTGAAACCAAGTTAAATAATTGCTTATTTTTATGTGGTACGTGACTTATTTGACCTGTTACTCATCTCAATCTATAAAATAACCTTTTGTCTTTCACAATGTTGTGATATGTTAAACGTTTGCCCGAAGGTGTTTAATAGCAAGTCATATGTTCTAATGTAGCATCAATTTACATTTATTTCTAGTATCGGTTTCGTTTGTCATTGAAGAGCTATGAGTCATAGTAAATAGGTTGAAGTTGCACTTGAAATCTTCATTGGTGATGTCCGCATGAATATTCTTTCTTCTTTAATACCATTGCATCACTTCATCTAATTTGGTCAGTAACAATAATTAAAAAGTTTTCAACCGGATGAAACATTTGAATAAAACATATTCTAAGAAAGCTGGAGCAAGAATTCTACTGAAATAGTCAATTGAGCAAACAGTACTCTATTTAACGGAATTTAAAGGTACATTTTAGAAACCACATGCCACCCTCCTGTGAGATTTTTTACCTGCTAATTAATATCGGCAAAGGTTCAACAATTGAATTTGTATAATTAAGAATAATGCTAGAAATTAACTCTTCTTTTAACACAGCATGGAAAAGATACTGGAACGCTATGAGAGGTACGCCTATGCTGAGAGACAGCTGATTGCCCCTGATCCTGAATCACAGGTACGTATTGTACTTCTATTATAGCCAAGATAATACTTGAAAATTTGAGGCTAATTAATCAGTAAACAACGATGAATGGGTTGATTAATCTTAGGCGGTAGCAAGTACAGTCAAAGTTAGCATTTCTGATAACCAAAGTTGGTTGGTGTGAGTGGTTCGGTACTCTCACTCCTTAAGAGAGGTCAGAGGTTCAAGCCCCGCTCTCATATGGAGTCACCACTTTAACCAGTACTT
The DNA here is from genome assembly GCF_000493195.1 of Citrus x clementina. NCBI lineage: Eukaryota > Viridiplantae > Streptophyta > Magnoliopsida > Sapindales > Rutaceae > Citrus > Citrus x clementina. The sequence continues at coordinate 20,516,771 of NW_006262274.1, read as the reverse complement.
TACTCCTTACGGGACGACCCGGTGTGAGCGGGGATTAGTCTGGGTTGTGGTACAGACTTAAAGGTACCTCCCACAGTTAGGACTCACTCAGAATCACCTCGTGGTTCAGACAAAAAAAAAAAAGTTAGCATTTCTGATACTGAGTTCCTCTATGTAGCGTAACTGGCCCCTGGAGTGCAACAACCTTAAGGCTAAGATAGATCTTCTGCAGAAAAACCAAAGGTACTTTAATCTGATCCTATGCTATAAAAATAACCACATGTTAAGGGATAAGTGATCTTTTTTCTTCAAATAATGCACTTTTAAGCTTTTCTTTGAAGATGTTCTTCCAAAAGTACATTCTACACTGGTTCTCAAATTGACCTCTTCAGGCACTATTTGGGAGAAGATTTAGAGTCTCTGTCCCTCAAAGACATCCAACAGTTGGAGCAACAGCTGGACACCGCTCTCAAACACATCAGATCAAGAAAAGTATGTTGATTACTTATTATTTTATCCAGATTCAGTCAAGTCAAGTCTATAATTTTTGCATAGTTGATGTTGAATTTCACTCTTTGCGCAGAATCAACTCATGCAAGAGTCCATCTCTGAGCTTCAGAAAAAAGTAAGACCTTTTAACGTATGTGTGTGTACAGGTTATAAATTTTGTAGTATGACAATGGAAGCTTTATTTTTTGCCTGCTCATTCGTGGAAAGCGAGGAAAGCATACCATCACATATATTGTATCACTTCTCAGAAAAGCATGCCATATTTTGGTGGTTTTAGAGTGTTAGCTAGGCTAATGGGTTTCTATAAATTTCTCTTGCAATTCTAAAACAAAGAGAATGATGAATACAATGGTTTTTATCTAATATACAGAACAGAAGATAAATTTTGCAAAAAACTGTTCTACCCATGAGATTGAAAATTTACTCCAAGCTTTACCAAAACCCAGTTCAGTAATTTCTCTGATACATCATGGTTTGTAGAGCACACATATATTTGTTGGAATGCCATCTACATCTCTTATTATGTTCTATGACAGGAAAAGTCTATAGAGGAGCAAAACAACTTGCTGGTAAAGCAGGTGATCCTTCTTCATTAATATGTTTGTACATTCGAATTAACTTCATTACAAACCTCTATATGTATATATCTCTCAATGTCAATAGATAATGCCACTGCACCTTGCTTTCCTGTTAGGACTTAGAGCAAGCTGTGGGATGGAATATTTTAATACTGAAATCTTAAATAATGCATCTTAGTGATTCTACTTTTCCTATGATATGGAAATAGATTAAGGAGAGAGAGAAGGCTGCAGCGCAACAAGCTCAGTGGGGGAATCAAATTCAAAACCAGGTTCCCAACACATTATCCTTTCTACTTCCACAGCCACCTCCTTGCTTAAGACTTGGGTAATTTTATCTTCCATGATTTCGATATGCTGTTCTAGTCTCAACTATATAGTAGTGCAATTTGCATAAAAAAATCTATTTTCAGCTGCTGAACATTCTTTAGCATCAAATAGTTATGTAAGCATAGGGAATAAGATAAGATATGTGCATATGTTAGTTTGTTTATACATTGAAATATATTTCCAAGATAGTCCAATTGATTTGGTCTCTTGCAGTAGAATTAAGATGTATTTAATTTGGGGTGAGCTATGAGGTAATTAATAAAATAAATCCCCATTTTTTCCTCATCTTCTTAATTTGTTGGAGACGCTGCTGTGTTGGCGTGGCCATTTATGTAAGTATTTGGGTCTATATATGCATAATGTAGGTTATGTTTCCACATTAAGGTATTGTGATTTTTAATCCACAACAACTGTAACAAGCAAATGAACAACTGTAAACAATAGGAAGAATGACTACCAAACTAATAGAAGTAGGCAGAAGCATGGCACTTAGAAACAAATTCCCATATTAATTTATCATTTATAGATTTAATCGATACCTAGAAAAGGGATGTAGAAGATGCAACCACCAATTTATGTGAATTCCCTAAATATGTTGCTTACCTTTGTCCAAAATGAACCTCTTTGAAGACTAGTATCACTAACTTGATTACGTAACGATTTTGATGCAGCGGTGCCTACCAGGAACAGGCATCGGAGATGAGGAGGAACGAGCTTAACCTCACCCTTGAACCCGTATGTTCGTGTAGCCTTGGATGCTTTGCTGGATGAACTGTGAGAGAAAAAAATTTGGGGGGGGGGGGGGGTGGTACACTTTCTAGCTAATAAACACCCGTATGAGGCATGAGAAGAACAAAAATCATTTAGTACCCCTCCTCCTTAATCTATCTTATATGACGTGACGATATCTATGGTGATGATGTTATATAAATGTATATTCAAACTCCAGTCATGGTAAATGAATATCTGAACGTTTGTTAGTTGGATGTCCTGGTTTCTGTTAATTCCAGTTTTCGGAAAATTCCAGCTTTTGGAAGAGTAATATGACTCAAGAGAGATAGCAAAATGAAAATAATTATTGGTAAACGTAATATTGCTAGGTCACTGACTGACCAGAAGAAAGAAAAATTATAGGCTAGCCAGTGAAGTGAGAGTTCACTGAATCGGCTATACATTGATCTATAGAGTTCATATATATATTTGGAAAGACCTAACAAAATTTCAATCGCAAACAAATGAATTTTTAATGGAGGAAAATTCACATGCCTAGCTAGCTTCGTAAACTCAAATTAATGTGAAAGCCTCCTTAAAATGAACCCACACACTCATATCTGTTTTTTCTTTCCCACAGTTAAAATGTTCCTCTGTGGTTTTAGGGTGCCTGCTGTACTTCGATCGTCAAGTTGTTTCATCAAATACCATCACCTACAGTGTGCAACCCAAGATATTATTCAGTTGCATTATAAAATCAGTCTACGTTATGAGGAAAAGCACTAGTGTAATAAGTTGTTTCACTAGTAAACTGTCTTATCTTTAACTTGTATACTTGTTTTTCTTCATTATCAAAGTCTTGGAAATTTCAAATTTTGTTTTTCCGGCACAAGGGAAAGGGGCAAGGGCAACTCGAAGCAATCAAAAGACAAAAATATGAAAGAAACAAAAGTATATAAATACCTTGCTGCAAACAGGACATGTTGGGCTTCTCTCCATCCACTCATATATACAGCTTAGATGGTAGTGGTGACGACACTGTGTTACTATCTTTGGATTTTCAAGAGTGTACTCTGCCAACACGAACCCAATGTTAAAAAATCAAACACCAAGTCAAGTATCATGGTCCACCCAGACTTCTCCAAACGTCTAGTGGGATAAATCCAAATTGTCACTATTATAGAACAACCAGATTATGTTCAAATTATATGTACACATATATAACAGAAGTTAGAGGTGTTACCTTCAAGACACGTGGGACAGACATCCTCGTCTTCAGGTCCCAATTTCCTGAGGGGTGATTTCAGCAAGAGATCTAAACGTTCCAATTTAGTCAACCTGCCGTCTTCCTCGGCACGTTCCGGGCAATTAGTACTATCACCATATCTAAGTTGTTTGTGCAAGAGCTGAGGATCAAAACGCATAGTTCTTAGCTGAGATGTAACGATCTCAGGGAGTATATTACAAGACGACGGCGAACTAGAAGAAGAATTAGAAGTTGATAAGGCTGCGCCTTGATGGGCATCAGAAGGGCCAGCAAGGGTTTCATCTTTCTTGAATAATGCTGTATACTGCAAATAAATTAACATCTATTAGAAAAGGGGGGAAAAAAAAGAAGCTTTTATTCTATGCCATAATCGGAGATGGTTGTTGAATCAAGAAAAATACCTTGTTGAGTAAGGTGTGGAGGCGGCAATTTGGACACCTGCAGCCTTCATTATCGTTGGAATTACTTAGGCTACTATCTTCATGATCGTTGACACGAAAACAACAACATAAAGAACCCATGATGCTTTAACTTAAATCTTTACAAGAAGGAGAGGGAAAAAAAAAAAAAAAACAGGTACAATTAAATATAACCAAACCGAAAGGACTAGATAATTAAGATACAAGAATAAAAACTAATTAAGATACAAACCTTGAAATAGAAAAACAAAACCGAAAGCAGAAAATTGATGGGAAAAAAAAAAAGCAAAGATTTGAAGGTTTAATAGAATAGAAAGACTTAAGGAAAGATTTGAAGATTTAACAGAATAAAGAGAATGACAAGGAGAAGGAGAAGGAGAAGGAGAAGTCCAAGTTCAATACGATCAAGGGAACATGCAAAAGATTCTAAAACTTGAAGTTTTTCTCTGCATGTATGTCACAATCATATATCAAACTAAATCGTTTGATTTTATGGGATCCTCATTTAATATTTTTAATAAATAGAAACCGATAATTATCCGATCCTAGTTGAACTCTTTATACTTTATCGTATTATTTTATTGAATAAAGGATATGGATGAGTTATTATCACTTTTGACTTTGAGTTTACAAAATTTTCAAAAGGGGGATAAGTGGATAACGCTTATGACTGGCCACATACGTAGAAGTATAGCACTCTTGTTATTGGTGTATTCTGCATTAAATTGGTTTTAATTAACCTTGATGGCTTAATCATATCAAAATCTCTGTAAATATTTCCTTCAACATTAATATTGCTACGTTAAATCGCTGGAAGATTCTCTGATAATCTATTCAATTTTGTGATTTGTTGATTTCTTTCCATCTTTGGCGCGAGGCTTTTATGGACTATCGACAAGTGTGGGCCTGAAATACCCCCCCAGTCGGCCCAACACATTGGTCACGCAAGCGCCCTGCCGTGTGTTATATAGTCTATTAAAATCGTACGTGGCCCTGTTAAAACTTAAAAGGACCTCCCGCACGGTTTCCCCTACACTCAATTACAATCTATGCGTAAATCCAACTACTCTTTTTCTTTTTTTCTCTCTTTCTTTTTTTTTTTTAAAAAAAGGGAAAAAATGCAACTTAAATAAAATTACAAATATTAGTTATTAATGTATGGGATAAATTATCAATTTTTTTTTAATAATTATTTTAGTATGACCTAATGGCAACGGATTCTTGCCTTGTCCTTGTGAGAGGGTTGGAAGGATTTCAAACTAAAATAAGTTTATCACAAAATTCACTAAAACAGTAGTTAGTCTAGTCAGTAATTTAAACATATTTTAAACAAAATAAATTTTTGACTGATAATAACCGTGAATTAAGTTTTATTTATTTATTTTGGTTTTATAATCGAGGATTGCATAGGATTTGGAATCCGAAGAAACAACTTTGTTTTTGTTTTTTTTTTTCTTTTTTTGGGGGTAGCAAATAGAGATGAAATTTACGTGACCACATAACTCCTAGCCAAGAAAATTCTTTTGGGGATAGAAATGATGATTAAAAACGTTAATCTTTGTGGTTCAGACTTGCAGTGCCATTTTAAAAAATTTATTAAAAGCTAATACCATCTCAAATAATTATTAAAGATGTCACCACTCACCAGTTAAACACAAACACGTAAGCGACCTTTTTTTTTAAAATTTTGTTTTTAATTTTTAAAAGCTTGATTTGGAAAGGACCTTCTACCCGTCATATGATGCAAAGTTAGGGAGAGTTGTTGAACCCTGTTTCCAGAGGTAATAGACATGATTAATAATATAATCTTGAAAAGTTGGTCCTCAATTTAAAAGCGTTTAATTGGTTTATTTATCTTAATCAATATTTTTAACTTTTTCTAGTTGTCATCATGAAGTTGACTTACCTTTTGTTTTTCAATATTTGTTACGACTTTGATATTAGGGTTACTTGGTATCAGTAAAACCGATTTTAATTTTGATAAATATCATTCATGATAGTATTAGTTAACCATATATTCTTTGTTTAAATGGGAATTAATGATGATGCGGTCGCGTGAGGAGTAAGCTTAATAAATATCAACCATGAACGCAATTTGTGAACCTTTTCAATGTTTTGATTTGCTAATGTGACTCCAAAATCCAAACTGTGTTGGCAGTTAAGTAGAATTGGAAATCCTTGGCGAAGGCGAATTATTGCCATTACTTCTTGTGATTGCGATCCCATTTTACTGTGGCCGAGGCTGACCGTGTAGACTTCTTCCCATCATTTATACATTTTTTGGTTCTTCTTAATGAAAAATCTCAGCTGCTCTTAGTCTATGCATCCTTATCCATTGATTTTTTTCTTTTTTTTTTTAATCACATTTTAGAATAAACTGTAGGAGTGAGGATTTTTTTTTAATAATCATCTCCTCACCTCATAATTGAGGTTGAGTGCTCGAGTCCGGTGTAATGATTTCAATGGCGTCACACATCAATGAGATAGGACTAAATATGTAGGCTGTGAGCACCCGACTCTCTCTCCTTATGCTCGATGCGGATTTCTTCAAATGTGTTCTACCCAATGCGTTTGTAACAAAGCTTCAAGTAAATTTTCTCCCGATTGGACTGGATCGAGGCAATTAGGAATCTGCGTAATTAAAGCATCCAACTTTGTGATAATTAACATTTTCTTTTTTCCAAAGGAAATTACATAAGAAAATGTCACCAAGGGAACGAACAGAAGGAACCTTCACGTATCATGAGATGGTGCCCTGCATTTTTATTGGAATCAAAGCCAGGGGGGAACATAAAAGCACGTTATTAAATTATTTGATGCCGAAGCGCACATAACTAAATCCATGAGCGGTAGTGTCCCTACAGCTTCATGAGAAGCACGTTCAGGAATAGCCCCACAAAAAGAAAATGAAAAAGAAAACCAATAGACTAACATGATTAAAAAGGAAAAAGGCAAAGCAGAAACAATAACCAAGTTCCCCCGGACCAGCACCTAGAAATTCGTGTCCTATTTCCAATTGATTCTTGATTTGCTTTTCCCCTTCTTCTTCTCCATATAATTATTGGGATTTGGGTAGTCTCCTACAGAAACCATCTGATCAAATTCTGAAGACATGGGCAAGAAGAGTACCGCACAAGGTTGCCAAATTTCTGTCTAAACAGGATTAGGCCGCTTGTTAAAGTGCGTTCCCCGCCTATAAAATCCAAGCTGCCTAATGCCATTAATTCTGCCACAAATGGAAGTGATCATAACAAGTGCAACAATCCCGGCATTAATGTCGGAGAAGAGAAGTCGAACGACGGCCAGAAATTGGTAAGTAGTGGTCGGAAGATCATGATCGTGGTTGATTCTAGCAATGAAGCTAAGGGAGCACTGCAATGGTCACTCACTCACACGGTTCAGAGTCAGGACAAAGTTGTTCTGGTTTATGTCATCAAGCCTTCTAATAATAAACAAGGTTGAAGCTACAAAATATTTTCTTTTTCTTTTTTTCCTTAAATGTTGATTAAGGAAACTAATTAAGATTGTTTCAATATCACTGCAGCCACGGGTGAAGAATCCGGGAAGCAGAGAGCTCCAAGGGGCTACGAATTTGTTCATTCATTAAAGAATATGTGTCAGCAGAAGAGACCAGAAGTGAGCCCGCTACGATGAACTTAAATATAGATATAAGCTAAATGTTGAGTGCTCGAGTCTCCTCGTGTATATAAACTAATGCTGCTGTGACTTTGGGACTGGCAGGTACAATTTGAGGTTGCAGTGGTGGAAGGGAAAGAGAAAGGTCCAGCAATAGTGGAAGAAGCAAGGAAACAAGGGGTGGCGCTTCTTGTTTTGGGGCAGAAAAAGCGGTCCACAACGTGGCGGCTTTTTATGATGTGGGCAGGGAATCGAGTCCCAGGTGGTAGTTTTGTCGAATACTGTATTCAAAATGCTGATTGCATGGCGGTTGCCGTGAGGAGAAAGAGCAAGAAACTAGGAGGTTATTTAATCACCACCAAACGTCACAAAGATTTCTGGCTCTTGGCTTAATTACATCAGTGATCGATCGTCTCTCAACTTATTAAGCCAGTTTCTTTTGCTGTGATAACAGGAAGTTGGAAGTCTAATTAATCTTGCTGTATACATATCGAAGATGTGATTGTTCTTGTATTGTCTTGTAAATGATGAAGTGAAGATGAAGAATGGAAAAAGTGATTGCCGTGTGAGTGAGAAGAGATTTGAGTCATAATTTAGGGCATTTGGCCTACTCCTAGAATGATTTAAGGGAGAGACAAGGAGGGTCCCTTGACCCTTCTAGAGTTTCTAATAGATGCTACAGTGACTCATTGAGGCACATGTTCCAGGGTTTTAAGGGCTAGGTGGGAGACACTTAGATCCACCTGGAGGCTGGAAACTGGCCTTGGTGTCCAAGTGAGCTTTGCGTAAAGCTGGAGCATCCAATGTATCATCATACCTTCCAATACACATCCGACTTTGTTGTGGCCAGGGGCCAGCCGAGACTTTTTTTCCCCCCCAGCACCCTCATCCAACTTAGGGTTTATATTCTATTTTCCATTTTTTATTTATTTTCTACACCTTTTTCAAAAGTTAATGCTTCTTTTTTTTTTTTAATTGTAAAAAGGTGAGATATTTAATTAAAAGTTGGTATTATCAAAACCCAAGCTAAATTTTGAGGACAAAAAAAAAAAAAAAAGATTCTGTGGTTGAAAAATTTATCTTGATTGCGTTGCATATCCATACAAATAGCCATCTGTTAGAAAAAACTACAGAACTTCTGAGAGTGATTGTGGAACTGCTTCAGCAAATCCTACATTCTTTGACCTTGTAATTATTCTGGGGCTATTAAAAAGTTCAGATGGGTACTGACCTATTTGGAAAATAGTTTGGGTTTATTTAACACCATTCTATTTTTAATTTTGGCTTTTTAAGATAGTATGGAAATCTGTATTAAGAATGGAGTTTCCACCCCATTGGACAGAGTTAAGCTCCCACGTCCTAACACCCCGCAAAAGCACTTTATGAGATCTCACTGGCTATATTAATTTATGGCACTTATATTATTGCAATAATTATGAAGAAAGACAAAACATTACAGTTAACTACAGGAGAAATTTCACTTTACCTCACAAGCCACAACATAATTCAATTTTAAACCCTCTTAAAGTTAATTGAATCAGTTAAATTTCAGCAATGAAAATACCATTTTATCCTTAAATTTTCTATTTATATCAAAAATACAAAATAACCCTTAAAATAAAGCTCACACTCTATAATCATTACAAGGTAAAGTTGTAAATTCAAAGATAGATGAAAAAAAAAACCTTATTTTTATAAACAAATAACCAAATAAAAGTAAAATAGAGATTTATCAAAATTTTGACTAAATTCTAAAGCAAGTTATTATCAAGCCTTAATTCTATTCCATGTGCTCCCAAGCCTAATCCCAAACCTAAATAACCCGAATTTGACAAATCCTAGTGTAATGTGATTCAAAGTTGGGGAGGCGCTAAAAGCGACGGCTTGAAGTCAGAGAGGTTGCTATAAACCTATAAGGAAAAACTCACTCTCAAAAATCAACTTATAAGAGTAGGGTGTTTTGAGATTAATAAACTAACAATTAGTCTCATCCCTAGTTGATGTGAGATTTTAACATTCCACCCTCCTTCAGAATTGATTTCCACTGTGATTTACACATTTCAACTAAGTGACACACTTAAAGTTACGAAATTAGGACCACTGTGGCAAGAGCCAACTTTAGAGGATCGAGCTACTTTAATTTTGATATCAATTGTTATATACCCATAAGATAGAACAAACTTTTAAAAATCAGCTTGTAAGAATAGGGTGTCTTGGCTTTAATAAACTACCGACTAGTTGTGGAATCCTTATAGAGGTGCTGCGTAGTGTGGCGACTAAGGATTTGAGATGTGCTACGCATGGTAGCTTGGCTTGACAGTGCTGCACGAGGCGACCTGAGGCTTGGTAGTATTTCACGCGGCATAAACGTGAGGTTAGGGCTACTAGCGGGCGGCAACCTGAAGATTGGAGATGATGTACAATTGCCACATGTTTGGGGATTATTTGTGAAATAATTTTGATGTTGTCTGGATATATTTAAGGCTCTTGTGTGTGTTTTTGTAAATTATATTTATTAAGATAAATTTGATTTATTTTTAATCTGAGAGGAATCAATTTGAGGATTATTGTCTAATTAATTGGTTCTACCTTTTCTATTTACATTTGTTCTCTCAAGTAATTTTTCCTTTGGATTTAAATTTTCGAAAAGTTGATGTAAGAATTTACCCTTTAGCTGTTAAAATTCAACGGAAAAATTAACAGAATGGGTTACATTGACGTTTTCAATTTTGGTGGGATAAATTGATTATATCCTAAATTATGGGGGTAAAGTTAAATTTTTAGGTAATTCAAATCTGTCCTCTTATGTAATTTCCTCTTGTGGTAGAACTATAATTACAGAAAAATGGGGCTCTATAAGGATTCTAACGAGGGTGTGAAGAGTATTACACCTGCCGAATCAGTAAACAGGATGGCTTTAATACCCGACCCGGATCCAACCCAAAACGCAAACCGCTCGACTTTACCATCAACCTAAGACTAAAACCCCAGCTCCAAACATCCACAAAACCCTAACTCCTCCAGCAAAGCAAACCGAAACCGTAATCATGGCTAAATCCGACAACAAGCCGAGCAAGAAAAAGTCAAAAAAGAAGAAGAACAATGGCCCAAAGTCGGTAGCCATGAAGAACAAATCCACCAAAGCCGACAACCCGTTCGAGACCATCTGGTCTCGGCGCAAATTCGACATTTTGGGCAAGAAACGCAAGGGCGAGGAGGTACGCATTGGACTCTCTCGCTCGCTAGCCATCCAGAAGAGGACCAAAACGCTGCTCAAAGAGTACGAGCAGAGTGGCAAATCCTCGGTCTTTGTCGATAAGCGTATTGGTGAACGAAACGATGGGTTGGGAGAGTTTGATAAGGCTATCATGCGCTCTCAGCGCCAGCGTCAGGTAGCTTTTAGTTATAGACTTTAAAGCATGTCATTTTTTCCCTTAAAGTCTCTTTGTTTGTTTACTTTTTCTTTGTTGTATTTCACAGCTGAAATTGGGCAAGAAAAGCAAGTATAATCTATCGGATGGAGAAGAGGATGAGTTTGAAATGCCTGGCATTGATTCGCTCTCTGGAAGAGATGATTTTGAGGATGACATGCTATCTGATGATGGTGATAATGATGATGAAGATGAGAGTATGTAACACTTTATTTTGTTGCAACATTGTTCTTTCCTTCCTCATTTTGTTTATATTCAAATTGGCATTATGGATGTTATCAGATTTTCTTCCAACTACTTTTATCAGCAGCTCTTGTGCTCTTAATTTCTTGGTTACTTGCTTAGATCATGGAGTTGTTCGATTCACATTGTATTGATTATTTCGGTTATTGTAGTTGCTAATTGTTTGATTCTTGTGAAGTTGAGATTTTGAAAGTAGAATTGGTTATGCTTTTCTTACTCTATGCAGGTAGATCAAATGTGTTGAAGCAACTTAGTTCTCATCATAGACAGAATTCAGATGAAGGGGATCTGATGGAAGGAGAGAAGAATGTGAGTCCTATTTTATCTATGATTCATTTATTTTCACTGATCTCTCTTTTACCTATTTCTTTACTGGTTAACATATTATGCCTCAAATTTGATTTAAAAAGATGACTTTCCTATTGCAGAAGCACAAGAGCAAGAAGGAAATTATGGAAGAGGTTATTCTGAAGAGTAAATATTTCAAGGTGGTGATTCATTTTTATATTACTCAGACACACACACACACACACACAAACACACACACATACATATACATATACATATACATATACATACATACAAACATATTTGATTGAGTGTGTTTTTTCTTTTTAATTTATTGTTTTTTCTTCTTAAAAGGCACAAAAAGCTAAAGAGAAGGAAGAAAATGAACAGTTGATGGAAGAATTGGATAAGTCCTTCTCATCTCTAGTCCAGTCTGAGGTGCTATTGTCATTGACTGAACCTAGCAAGATGAATGCCTTGAAAGCTCTTGTCAACAAGGGCATTCCAAATGAGCATGTGAAGAGGGATGATCAAAATATGGAAACATCTAAACAGGTACACTTTTATGATGGTTCTAGAGATACAACTTTTTGAAATATATGTTGTAAGGTTTTATTTCCTATTTTCCAAAGCTCTGGATTGTATTTCTGAATAAATCTTCTCCTTGACGAGTCAGATCAAATACTATATAAGGACTTTTATGCCTTTTGTGCTGATATTAAAAGAAAATGAAAGCTCTTATACCTTCATTATCAGTTAGTGTGGCTTCCTACCGTTGTTCTGGACAAAATATGAACCAAAATCCACCATATATGAATTTGATCTGTTCTTATCTTTTCACTGTGTTGACAGGAACAACCTGATTCTTATGACAAACTTGTTAAAGAGATGGCATTGGATATGCGTGCACGACCATCAGACAGGACAAAGACGGCTGAGGAGATTGCCCAAGAGGAGAGAGAACGACTAGAGCGATTGGAGGTAAGTATGTGTGGTGTTCATGGAAGCTGAGGTGATTTGTAGCTCCAATTATTTTGACTATTCTTGTTAAACATTACTGTTATTGTAGTTCCTTTTGGAGAAGAACTTCATATTAGTAGGTTTAACGATTATAGCGTATAGTATATGTGTCTGTCTGTCATGGATCAGAGGTCCCTTCTTTTATAATAAAATTATGACACAATTTATACTGTTAGATCACAAGACTCAAAGAGCATTACTTATGCATGTTAGATTTATCCTCAACTGTTGAAAGTGCATTGATCCAATTGCTTGAACATTGTGTTACAATTTGAATGATACTTTCCTAAAACCCATTCTTGTGGCACTGCATGGTTGCATTTTGTACATAGGTATGTAACTTATGGTGGATGACAGTGTCCACTGGAGCAAATCTGTATGCATAGATAGAATATTTTGAGTGCCTTTAAATTCTAGGGGTTGTTTTAGATAGATAAAGTAGAAAGAGACTTCTTCTAACATCAAGTTCTACAAAATATAATCTTATCATCTTCTCTTTGATCACCTTATAGTTTAATCGTAGAAAGAAAATCTTTCGGAAAAATTTAAGGATTGTAGTCAGCATGTGACTAATTAAGATTAAGTGTTAGGATTTTCATTCATCTTTCAATAATATGAAAATTTGTTATTCTGCAATATACATTTCATCTGAATTTTGTGATATTCTGGATAATTTGAATGGCTGCAAAATTTTTTTCATCTCCGATAATATAGTTTTCCGTTTATCTGATCTGGTTTGAATGACTGAAATTTTGTATTGTTCATTCATCTTACGATGATATAGTTTTTGATAGCTTGAATGACTGCAAAATTTCAGGAGGAACGTCAGAAAAGGATGTTAGCAACTGATGACACTAGTGACGAAGACAATGAAGATGAGGAGAAATCTTCCACCCAGAGGCCAAGATCAATTTCTGGGGATGATCTGGGTGATTCTTTCACATTCGATGAAGAGCCTAAGCCTAAAAGGGGCTGGGTAGATGAAGTACTTGAAAGAAAGGATACAACCGAGAGTGAAGATGAGGATTCCTCTGAGGATTCAGGTGATGCTGATGGTGTTGATGTGGAGCCTGATGAAGATAATGATGAAAATGAAAATACTATAACCTTGAAAGACTGGGAGCAAAGTGACAATGATGATCTTGGCACAGATTTGGAGGAGGATGAAGAGGGCGAGAGAGAGTTGGATGATGATGAAGATGACAGTGCTGATGGTGAGAAAGAGATTGAACCAAAAGGAAACAAAGACTTGAAGGAAAAAGTTAAGATCAAGGAAAAAGATAACAAGTTTTTTAATGCGAAGAAAATGAAATCAGATCATACACAACCTTCAACTCAACCAGATATTCCTTTTCTGATAGACGCTCCTAAGAGCCTGGAAGAATTTTGTGCATTAGTGGAGAATTGCTCTAATGCTGACAAGATTGTGGTTATAAATCGAATTAGGGCAAGTAATGCAATTAAGCTTGCAGCAGAAAATCGAAAGAAAATGCAAGTATGGAAGTTTATGCAACTTTTTGTTTGCTCTCCTTTCTCTCTGTCTTTATGCGTATGTGTGATAATTGAGCATCTTTAGTAGTATAATGCCTTCGTTTCTCATAGTTGGTTTCAAAAGAATTCAGTTCTTAATATCTGGGAGTAGCAAGCCCATTAAGGGTTTGTTAAGGTAGATGGTATGGTAGGTTCATTAAATTTTAATTTTATAAATTCATGACCTTTAATAGGAGGAAACCAGTTAAAGCAAAACAGCCAGGGTACATATGAGGACCATTGAAGAGAAAAATAATTAATGCCTCGATATGGCTTTTTCATACTGGTTAGTTGTATCTCTAATACTAGGTGTGCACTTTCAAGTGCTAAAACTCTAATCATAATAATGTATTATTGGTTGTTTCTTGTTGTGGACAGAAGGCAATGAATTTTTAAGTGGTTCTTGTTTTTAGATTTTGGTTGCTATTTGATTTCATGTAACGCTATTTGATTTCATGTAACTTACTTATTTGAGTCTGTACATTAGAGAGGCAAGTTAGATTCCTTAGCACTGTTTCTGAGTTTTTTTGATTCATATGCATAAATCTTTGGTTAAGGACTCATTTTATTCTGTTAAATTATCTGCTATTCTCGGTTCTGTCTTTGACTCCATATTTGAAGTGAAAAGTAATGTATCCGCCCTTCCCCAGGTATTTTATGGTGTTCTACTGCAGTATTTTGCTGTCTCAGCAAACAAAAAGCCCCTTAACTTTGAGTTGTTGAATTTGCTGGTCATGCCACTGATGGAAATGAGTGTTGAAATCCCATACTTTGCTGCAATATGTGCTCGTCAGCGAATCTTACGGACCCGAACCCAGCTTTGTGAGGATATCAAGAACCCAGGTTTTTGATGATTGGAGAATTTTTGGTTCTTATAGTCATCAAACTAGGTTTATGAAGGTTTCTAACCTAATAATTTTACTTATGCAGAAAATGGCTGTTGGCCTTCTTTGAAAACATTGTTCCTCTTGAAGCTGTGGTCCATGATTTTTCCATGTTCTGACTTCCGGCATGTAGTAATGACTCCAGCAATACTGCTGATGTGTGAATATCTCATGCGTTGTCCTGTCATGTCAGGCCGGGATATTGCTATCGGTTCTTTCTTGTGTTCCATGGTTCTTAGTGTATGTATCCTTCATTCCACATTCCTCTAATTTAGATAGCAAGATTAGATTTTAAGATCTTGAATTGTGGGGGCATAGTTTCCTTCTCAGCTTTGCATACTATTTAATGTTGTCTTTTCTCCATGTGAACCTGTCTCTTCCAACCATGCTGCAGCCTAACATGAATATTCACTGTCAATCCAATTCTCATTGAACTCGCATGTTAATTATATTTTTCTTCTGGAGTTGCCCTTTCTGGTTGTTTACGTGATAAATGATATTGCAGGTCAGTAGACAATCTCGGAAGTTCTGTCCAGAGGTTATTGCATTTCTCCGAACTTTGCTCGTGGCCTCTACAGACAGTAAACCAACATCTTATCAGGAGTCTGAGGTAAATGGCTTCTCCAGAATGCCGCTTTTTTCTTGCATGTCAATTTTTCAATGCAGTAGTAGTATTTAATTCCAGATTCTATTTAATGAATGTCACACTGTTTTTCTTTTTGGTTTATTTTGTTGCAGTTTCACCATCTTATGGAATTTAAAGCACTCAGGCCCCTGCTTTGTATACGTGATTGTGTAAATAATATCAATCCACTGAATTTCCTCGTGATAATGGCATTGCCAGATGACTCTTCTTTTTTCAGATCCGATAATTTTAGGTGAGTAATTGTTGGTACATTTTGCACAGCATATGTTGATTGGAAATTTTAGGCCTTGCCCACAAACTTCGTAACTGAATGTTATAAATCCGAATCTTCATAAAACTTGTTACATTTTTGGAGTGCTGTGGTCATGAGATTTGAATATTTCGTTAACTTAAATTGGTCTTCTTTGAAGTGTAGTAGCTAGATCTTTGCTAGGTGTATGGTTCTGAGACTAGCTCCGATCAAGATGTGATTTAATTATTATGTCGAAGAGATGCTCGATAAATTTCAATGTTCTACTGTTGGTTTATTTATTGATGAAAACTAAATATTCCTTGTGCAGGGCTAGTTTGCTGATGACTGTGATGGAAACACTTAGAGGATTTGTTGACGTTTACGGAGGATTGAATTCTTTTCCTGAAATCTTCTTGCCATTAGCAAGATTGTTACTGGATTTGGCACAGCAGGAGAACATGCCAGCTGCTTTACAAGAAAAATTTAAAGATGCTGCTGAAGTTATTAAGAAGAAAGTTGATGAACATCACATGGTGCGGCAGCCACTCCAAATGTGCAAGAAGAAGCCAGTGCCCATTAAATTGTTGAATCCAAAATTTGAGGAGAAGTAATGCCACCCTATCTTAAAACTGATTTTGTTAGATTGTGCTTCTAGAAGTGGGGTTTGGTTGTGTTTATCTAATGATGTTGTTGTTCTGCAGCTTTGTTAAGGGTAGAGATTATGATCCAGATCGTGAACGGGCGGAAGCAAGAAAGTTGAAGAAACTCATAAAACGTGAAGCCAAAGGTGCTGCTCGGGAATTGCGTAAAGACAATTATTTCTTATCTCAGGTAAAGGAAAAAGAGAAGGCAGTGTTAGCGGAAGAAAAAGCTGAGAAATTTGGGAAGGCAAAAGCTTTCCTTCAAGAACAAGAACATGCATTCAAATCTGGACAACTGGGAAGAGGCAGGAAGAGAAGGAAATAAAGGTGTCTGACTTGACTCTTATGTATGTTGTGCTATGATTTTCCTCTTTTATCAATTTTTTTCTTAATTTAAAAGGTCTATTTATATTATTATTTGATATAATGTATCATGGATTCAATCCTTTTATGCATGAAAAATCCTCTCTATCCTCTCTCAGAAGCTTGCTCGCGCACGCATATCTTTCCCTTTTTTGTGTTGAAGGTAGAGTTTATTCGAGGCCTAGCTGTATATAAAGTGAGGTTGCACCTTTGTTAAATTTTGCTCAGTGACATGCGGTTATGAGAATTTTCTTTGTATCCTATATTTTAGATTATTCCTCAAGATTTATTTGGAGGCAATGAAGAATCTAGGTCATGGGTGGAAAGAAATTGGATGCTACTTGTGGGTGGGAAAATCAGTGAAAATTATCACTCGCCAGACTAAAATTTTAACCCAGCAGAATCCTGGTACCCTTCATTAATCTCAAAGAACTCATAATTATATTACAATCATTATGTAAGGATAAATACAAATAAAATTAACCTTACTTAATTGCAATCTTAGTAATCCAGACCACCAAGGTTCTACAACCCATATTGATAAGGTTACCGACGAATCAGAAACAAGAAATTAAGAGGGGAAAAAATATTAAAATGAAAAAATATCTATCGTCTACTCGTTTTTTTCAATTTTTTTAAAAATACACAATTCTTTTTTTTATTTTAGAATTCACTTAAAGTTACATTTTGTTTCACTTTTTCACTTCCGTTTGAAATCCGTTAAAAAAACTAACGGAAATTTAAGCAAATGACTATTTTACCCTCCAAAATGAAAATTACAATCACCTTAAAAAATGTCAAAAATAATCAGATTAAGTAGAGTTTTATTATTCATTGAGTTATAATCTCTAGTAATTAAGATTTTTTTGTACTTCATTAATGTACTAATAATGATATTCATCAAACGAAAATTATAAATTCACCCTAAAAATGCTAAAAATAATTAGATTAAATCTGATTATTTTTGTAGCTAATGGCTATAATATTTTTTTTATTAAAATTATAAAAAAAACCCTGCATTTGATGGTTGTGGAATTAATTTTTTTATTGATTGATGGGGGAATTAATTTCTTAATCTGATTATTTTTGGCATTTTTAGGATGAAATTTTAATTTTCGTTTTTAGGGGTAAAATAGTTATTTTTTTAAGTTTTCGTTAGTTTTCTTAACGGATCCCAAACGGAAGTGGAAAAGTGAAATAAAATGTAACTTTAGGTGGATTCCAGAAAAAAAAAAAAAGAATCGTGTATTTTTGAAAATTTTGAAAAAACAAGTGGACAGTTGATATTTTTCCATATAAAATTGAACTTTCGCCATTTCAACTTTTTTGGAAGGCAGAGAATAATACATACCTGACGAAAGTCTAATTATTATTGTTTTTTTTTTTCTTCAAATATACACTTGACGAAAGTATAGCAAAGAATCGTTCTAAGTAGGGATGACAATTGTACCCGCAAACCCGCCCAAACCCACCCGCCAAAACCCGCCCGTTGCGGGTAATTTTACCCGTTGCGGGCGAGTTTAGTATTATAAATTAAAACCCGCACATGGATGCGGGTGGGTTTGGTATTAACCTTATACCCGGTGGATACCCGCATGGATATCCACCAAACCCGCAATATTTTTTCCAAATATTTTTAATTTAATTTTAATATAAAAATGTATAAAGAAAATAATGTCATTAATCAAATTACCAAATAGCCAAAGAAAATTTTATATGTGTGTATGTGACCCATCTCCTATTCTAAAGTCATAACCTAAAGAAAATTAAAGGCATTTCCCTTCGAATTAGTATTTGAAAATATTAATCTTAATTATTATTATAGGCATTGTGTTGGATGTGTGCTTATGGTGGTGAATGAAATGAATATCTTCTCTTGGAGCTTGTTTTAAATGATAATATGAAATGTAATTATTATTTTTAGATACTAGTTTATGTTTTTTAAATGGATTTGTATAATTTATACTTAAATTTGAGAATTTGTGTTGAATTGATGTGGAAATTTTAATTTTTCATTTACATTGTTTAAATATAAAATTGAGTATGTCATATGAAATTTGAGGTTATTATTATAAATTTATATATTAAACATTTGTGATTTTAAATACGAAAACCCGCAAAAAATCCGCCGGATACTATTGCGGGTTTGGTAATTGTTAAAACCCGCTGCGGGTGGGTTTTTTTTAAAAAATTAAAACCCGCTGCGGGTTGCGGGTGGGTTTGGTAATTCAAATTTTGTGCGGGTTTGGGTTTGGTAATAGCAAACCCGCTGCGGGCGGTGCCCATTGCCATCCCTAGTTCTAAGTATGACTCTCTTATTATACAATTACAAATCCGAATTGCTTCTCATTCTCTCTTTTCTCTTTTGTATTCTCAAGATTGCAAAAATAAATTTTAACCTTAAGTGAAGTACGACTAAAAGAGAGATTTAAAAAAAAAAGAAAAGAAAATTCGTATGTTTTCAAGTACACTAATTGCAAGCCACAAATGCTATGTCCGATTGTAACGATTCATATAGATACAGACCTTTTTAACTGTGAAGCAAATACCTAAGCAGTACGCTTGAATTAGCTGCCACTTATGTTGATCATATCCAGTAAATAAATGTAAACAGAGATTAATTGAACACATTTCGAACTTATGGAAAAGGACGACAACAGTACAGAAAATTGTAAGCAGAAAAACTATAGATGATGTAACACAAAGCCAACTCTCATTCTCAAATCAACGTCCAATCGGAATCATGATCTCAGAGAACTCTACCCCTGGACTCAGATCAGAATTACAATTTCCATTTATGTTGGCAATGTACGGATGACCGCAAGTAGAAACTCTGTCCTCTTGAATATGATGATCAACAGCCCCTTGTTGCCGCCATGCCAACCCCAAATTGCACAACACATCACCCATCTGCGGCCGATCACATCCTCTATCTGCCAAGCACTTTTTTGCAATGTCCGTGAATGTTTTGAAACATCCTGGATCAATCTTTCCCCGAAGAAATAGGTCAACGACCAATCCTAATGTGCCCGATTGATAACAACATAGTGCCCAATCAGCCAAATTCACCCTATCGTGCTCTACTTCCTGCTCATTTTCTGCCATTGGTAACATGGCAGGCCTAGCACACAGTACCTCAAATTGAACCACCCCAAATGAGTACACATCAGATTTCTCCGTCAGTTTTGCTGGTAGTATTCTCGATCCAAGTAACCGAAGCTGCCTTTCACGGTTGTGCTAACGTGAGTGTTTGATTAACTCAGCATGTTTGGGCCAACTTTTGCCAAGCCTAAATCTGAAACCTTAGCCACCCAATTCTCATCTAGCAATATATTGGTACTCTTGACATCACGGTGAATAATTGTGTTCCTTGTACCCGTGCGTAGATAATGCAATCCTCTCGCTGCACCAATGCATATTTTCAACCTCCACATCCACTAGAGTGGAGGTTTGTGGTTATTGTAAAGGTGATCATGTAGAGTACCCCGAGCCATGTAATCATAAACAAGAATCATTTCTTTGTTTTCTACATGGTGACCAATCAAAGAGACGAGGTGTCGGTGTCGAAGATTCGAGAGCTAGGAGATTTCAGTTCTGAACTAGTTTAGACCTTAGTTTGAACATGTATTGGCACGCTTTATAACATCAGTGATGGTGCCACCGTCCATGAAACCCTTGCATACCTTGCCAAATCCACCAGCTCCGATAAGTAAACTTTCTAAGAAATTGTTTAACATATCATTTTCTAAATTTCACTCTAATTTGCATTTTCACAAAAAGAAGATGATATGACAAATTCACAACTAGAATTTGTAATTAGAAAACTCAAATTTTGATTTAAGATGGGTTGATTATTATAGAAGATTTAATACATATTTATAATATTCATATTCAACTATACCGACTACACTCCACTCAACAGACACACCAACTACATTCTACTGGACAAAACACACCTACTTTATTCCATTATCTTGGCTTCATGTCTCATGCTGCATCAGTTTCTCCTCCTTTTGAAAACAACTTGTCCTCAAGTTAGTTAAGGAATTTGTTTTGGACTATGATACTTTGTACAAATCTTGAATACTAACAGTGTTAGAAATGACATAATGTTTAAGGAGATCAATGATATAGGTATTATCATTAATATTCTAAAAGATGCAAAAAGGACCAATTTTCTTTTGCTCGAGCTTATTGTATTCTCCTACGGAAGTCGTCCTTTGCCCATGACATAATTGCCCACTTTTTATGACTCGAACCTTCTGTGTTTTTCAACGATGGCCTTGTATTTTGTGGTAGATTTTTTCAACTTCTTTTTTATCTCTCCATGTAGGTCGATCAATTTATCGATTAGATGATTGGCAATAACGCTCATTTTAAGAAGTTTTGGTAAAGAAACCAAGTTTAAAGTCTGCAAGGAAGGATGAATATAAATAATTTCAAATGGAGATTTACCACTAGAATGATTAGGCACATTGTTGTAAGCAAATTCATCTTGCGATAAAACATTATTCCATTGTCTTAGGTTTTCTTTAATCAAGCATCACAAGATATTACCTAGTGCGCGATTGGTGACTTCAGTCTACCCATCTATTTATGGATGACAAGAGTTGTATCAAGTCTTTTCCACAAAGTACGCCAAAAATGACTAAAATATTTGCTATTGCAATAAAAAACTATTGTCTTTGGCAATCCATGTAAACGAAAAACTTCTCGAAAGAATAGTTGAGCAATGTAAGTAGCATCTGAAGTTTTCTTGCATTGAATCAAATGAATCATTTTTTAAAAAATGATATACCAAAATAAAGATAAAATCTGAACCTTTTCTATGTTTGTAGTAATCCCAAGATGAAATCTACGAAAAAGTCATCCCAAAGTGCATCAAGAAATGCTTGTATAAGTCTTCCCAATGTGTAGTCCGGCATGTATAACAACATTTGACAAATTTTTTTGACATTATGTTTAGGATGCGGCCAGAAATATCAAACTTCTACCAAGAAAATGGTTTTGTCTCATCTTATATGACCTTCTAAACATCCAGCGTATAGCTCCAGAATGATATGTTCTCTTAGTGATCCTCGTGGAATACATAGACAATCTTCAAAGAATAAAAATCCATAATGTATTTGGTGTTTACTTGCAACTCAGCTAGTGCACTTCTGCCATTCTTCATTGATATCCTTATCATTTGCATACAAATCTTTCAAATAATCAAAACCAATTATTTCATTATAAACAATAGTCAATAACATAACTTTGCAATTTAGTGCATCAACGACTTTGTTCAATTAGCTTGGCTTGTGTTTGAGTGAAAAGGTAAACTTTTGAATGTAAGCAATCCATCACACATGCATTCAATTGACTTTAGAAGAACCATAGAAATACTTGAGAGCTTGATAATCTGTGCTTATAATAAATTTTTTTTGTACTAGGTATGACTCCCATTATTGCAAAGTGTGAACAATTGCATACAATTGTTGCTCATATGTTGACCACTTCTTTTTGACTTATCTAAGCTTCTCACTAAAAATAATGATTGGTTTAATTTCTTGAGATAAACGACTCCAATTCCCATTCCAAAAGCATCACAATCAACTTCAAAAAATTTACTACAGTTAAGAAGTGTAAGAACATGTACATTTATAAGTTTGTCCTTCAAGACTGTAAAACTTTATTATGCTGCTTCTATCCAAACAAATTGTTTTTTATTTTACACAATCTGTAAGTGGTGCAGCTATGGTGTTGAAGTTCTTTACAAATCATTTGTAAAAAGATTGCGAGGCCATGAAAACTCCGAACCCCTGAAATTCTCTTTAGTGATGGCCATTTTCAAATAGCTTTCACCTTTTCTTGATCAATTTTGATTCAGTCTGAACTCATAACAAAGCCCAAGAAGATTAAGTTGTCTTTCAT
The DNA here is from genome assembly GCF_000493195.1 of Citrus x clementina. Classification (NCBI taxonomy): domain Eukaryota; kingdom Viridiplantae; phylum Streptophyta; class Magnoliopsida; order Sapindales; family Rutaceae; genus Citrus; species Citrus x clementina. The sequence continues at coordinate 20,494,150 of NW_006262274.1, read as the reverse complement.
AAAGTTGCATTTCTTCAATTGCTATAAAATTTATTCTTTC
>NW_006262274.1:20387289-20494010 GCF_000493195.1 Citrus x clementina | reverse complement strand
TTCATGCATAATCTCATATTATTTAGGGCTCATCCAGTAGTGTGATAAGTTTGTGAAGCTTGCTCCCAGAATAAGATCAATATGATGTTTGATATCTCTAAGCGGAGGAAGTTTGACAGGTAATTCATTAGGAACAACATCATCGAATTCTGCCAGTAAATGTTGGATTAAATATAGTACATTTTGTGATATAGGAACATCTTTAAGCACCAAAAGAGGGTTGTTTATGGTTATATAATAAAAGTCTCAAAACTCAATAATTACAAGTTTATAAGATAAGTAAACTTAAAGGAAACATAAGATCATCCTTCTCTTATTCAACTAGCAAAAGTAAAGGAATCCCTAGCTCTAAATATAAGCACACCTCACAACAAATTTCTCAATCTATAAAAAGTAATGACGAAGAGTAAGCCGTCAACTCAATAAGTAAAACTATTTTCAACACATTAGGGTTGTCGAATACCAAACGTGTTGCAAGCCCTTTTTATCAAAACATATATTAGAAATAATAAATTTTATAAAATGACATTTTATAACAAAAGGATTTAAATTCATAAATGATTCAATAATCATAATTAATCATGAAAGCAAATTGTATAACGCATGTGCACAGAAAACAAAAGGTTAGCCCATGTCACATAGTGTTGCCTATACTTCCAATGACCTAGCCAAAAACAAAACTAGAATTAGAATATCGTGTGTACATTCAAAATAAAAACTGATCTAGAACATATATATCGTATAATACGATCAGAATCAAAATCAGAATGACTAAAGACAATGAGCCAAAAACATTTAAATTCATTTTTCATATATAGCAACTTGCACATGGTACTTTGTATTGCATGTGGCACTTCATGGCACTCTAGCCCTCGAGAGGTGACCGCCATATAGTCTTAAAAAGTGGCTCCCACATAAATTTTCATAAATAATCTTAATTGAACATGAGAACAAAACATTCATATTGGTTTTGTAAAAGATCATAACAATGATTTAAACTTGAAAAACAAGTTCTATTTATTATTTTATAGACAATTTCATAAAAGATAATCATCTAGCAAAATAAATCACACATTTTAAGGCATTTATAATATTTTGTTAAAATCATAAAAATAATATAATTTTCAGATTTGAAAATATATACATAAACTAATTTTGTTATGAAAATCAATTAATTCTTAAAGAACTATAAAAACACATGTACTTATAATATTATCAAAATAATCATATATATCCAATATATTAGGAATAAAATTGCTTACCTTGATAAAAACAATTATAAAAACAATGATCTAAACAACCTCTAAGCCTCTAATAGTCTCAAACACTTTAAACAAATATAAGATATAACTATTAACAACGTATTCCAACATCATGATTTTCTAACCCATATGGCCATATCTATACAAGTTTGATACTCTGAATTTTTACTCTTAATCTTATAATCAAACTGACACAATATTATACAAAGCTATTCTAGATATCCATGGCTATCTCCCATAAAACTTATAGGAGGAGTTAATACTAAAAATGTTTCAAAATTATTTGTATTTTAACAAGTTCAAAACTGTCTCACAGTGCCTTAACTAAACAGTATAAGTTCCGAGATTTTTATAAAATCATATATTGATAAAAAAAATTATGAAAATCACATATAATAATTTCTATTTAAAATTTCATAATTTTTTGAGTCTATATATCACTCCAAATAATTTTGTAAATTTGATCATTCTGTTAAAATCACAGTTTTCCGGTACAACAGTACCTATCTCAAAAATCCATATAAAATTGAAAATAAGGTCAAATCTTATGAAACAAAGTTTATTCAATAAGCACTACATGTCTAGTTTATAGAAAGACAAGATCTTCTCAAGAATCATTTTAATATGTCTTATTGTGAGATATTCATGCTGTTAAGAAATTGTTCAATGTGTTTATTGTATCATGAATTAGCTAACAAAACTTAACAATAAACCAACTCAGTAAATATAGCTTAAACACATCCTAAATCATGCCTAACAGTCTGTAATGTTCTAAAATCATGCACATAAAACTCTTAACAGAACACAACGATGGAGAATCTAGTAGAGCATTGAGATAATAAGACTTACCCACCATTAAAATTGTTTTCTATGCAAAATTCTAAATTTTAGGGTATGAGAAAAGAGTGATGAGTAGATGAGAAAATAAACAAAAGAAAATTACCGTTGTGAATTTAGGGTTATGGAAAAGGAAAAAAGTGTAAATTTATATGGAACTATACAAACCCTGTTAACTTTGGAAATAATAAATCTTTGCCAAAATTATCTCATTAAATCCTAATTAGGGATTTAACTTTCCTTATTAATAAGGAAATATTGTCATTAATGATTTCTTATAAAACAAAAGAGAAAAGATTTGATACACCCCAAATATTTAAAAAAAGGGACACAAAACTCCCTAGCATTTTAAATAAGACATTTAGACCCCAATTTGTTAACGGATTCGATTTGTTTAAATAATTAAAAGGTTGATATGGTACATTCCCTTACTAATAACTAATGAATTTGCCGAAAAACCCTCCTCTACTCTTGCCTTAAGCCTTTTCAAGTATTTAATTGTGTCATTGAGAATTGATGCTTTGTCAACCTGCACAAACATGAATTTATCTTTTTATTTGAAAAAAGAATTATCAAATAATTTTCAGTAGTAACAGTTGAATATGTTACCTCACTGATATATGGAACCGCTGACCTTAGCAACATAAATTTTTCGTTCTTTGTTCTCTTATCTAATGAAATATGCTCTTCACAAAAATTCTCACTTTCCATTGTTAAAGGACAATATTTTCTGCAAATTTCTTTCGGGGACCTATGAGTGCAACCACCATACATCAAAGGGACTGAAAATAAATCTTCTTCAGTAAATTCTGCTGTACCCGTGGCCTATATATGCAAGTTAACCGTTCCTCCTTTCTTCAAACTTTCAAAACTAGATTTGTGCTCAACACTAAGGAAAGTTAGGTTATCATTCAACTGATTTGACCTTCCAAAAATAGCAAAAAGAGTTTTCTTGTAGTATGCGTCATCATCTATCCCAAGATCCAACGAACTTAGTTTCATATGATTGCCTTCTTGAAGCTCTTTCAATTGAATGTGGCTCATGTTTTCATCATTTGAAGAAGGAAACCCCTTTGCTTGATTCACAAGAGAAGAAGACAACTACTACTGCTCTTTTCTTCTTTTTAATTTTATTTTCTGTTAGATTTAAATTTAATTTTCTGTTTAGAAATTAAAAGAAACCTATTGATGAAGACGAAGAGCAAGATATTGAATTTAAAGATGAGCAATTGGGAAAAATAGGATATGAAAATTGAATTTCTACAGCAAAATTCTCCCTTTATAAATAAGGGTATGTTCGTAATTTCATTAACAATTTATAGGCAAATGGGTTTGCATGTTAGAGGGAGATAATGATAATTATGAGCTGAAATCTATTAAAATTAACTGAAATTAACGGAATCCATTAATAATTGGGGTTTAATTTTTTTTTTTTTAAACATTGGAAAGTTCTGTGTTATTTCCATAAACGTTTGGGCTGTACCAGTTATTTTTCTAAGACAAAATTTCCATAATCAAGAATTTGGAAACACGCCGTTACATACACATTTCAACTTGACGGTATGAGCGTAAAGAGGCGTTGGAACGAGAAAGTGTGCATGGATAACTAAGCCTCAATAATGAACATTATGAACTGAAGTGTCGGCATCTGTTTGTCATTTTCTTACTGGCCAAACACAAATTTTGTTTGCTATGATGATGATATGAGGCTGGTATCCGCAAGAATGCCTCCTAAAATTTGGCGGATCAGATCATAATTCACAGCACAGTTAGGTACATGATTTTCAATAAAGAAAGCTTGTGTATTTTATTTGATTGAATCCTTGACCCTACGTCTTCTAAGCACCGTTGAGAAAAAATAAATTAATGAATATCAGTAACGCACGTAATTTTTCCACTGATTAATCCGCGAAATTAGAATCATAAGCCTAAAGGAGATCACTGAGAACAGGCAATTTAATGAACAAAATTTATTTTAATATTCAGATTTCATCTTCAATTAGTTACCAAATGCTTTCGTTGGTCCCACCGACGCTACCCGACAACCTCCCGCCCCTACTTACAAAATATCCTTATCCTCACCCAGTCACCCTCATCTTATTATAGTATATGACTGAAACGTCAATAGTTGCTTCTTTTTTTTTTTTTTTGGGATTCAATAAATTGTTTCTGTTCGCCTATCCACTAACTGGTGCTTTAGTTCATGCTAATAATAAGCTCTTTGCAAAGATTGTTGCAGCGATGGGATCACCGATAATATTGTATGCTGCTACAAGTTGTTTCTGTTTAGTGTTCTTCTTATTTATTATCAGATTATTCAACAAACTATGGTGGATTCCAAATCGAACGCAAGCTGTGATGGGTTCACAAGGAGTCAGAGGTCCTGCTTACAGACTGGTTTATGGAAACACCAAAGAGATCCTCAGCCTGAGAAACCAAATCTGGATCAGCCCCATGGGCTTATCACATGACATACTTCCCAGGATTCTTCCGCACATTTGTTCATGGACTAAACAATATGGTAAATGAATAGAAGTTACTGTATATATAATCAACTCATAGTTTACATATTCATTGGACTATTTTCAATGGTGCCACTTACATATTTGGCACAGGGATGAACTTCTTGACTTGGTATGGTTCACGAGCTCAATTGGTGATCACACAACCTGAGCTGATTAAAGAAATTCTGAGCAATAGCGATGGAACATATCCGAAAGTACAGGCCCCAGGATTCTTGAGGAAGATCTTAGGTGATGGTCTTGTAACAGCAGGAGGTGAAAATTGGCATAGACAACGAAAACTTGCCACCCTCGCTTTCTATGCAGAAAGCTTAAGAGTAACAAAATCAAATTGTTTAATGTTTAAACTCAAATCAATAATCGTTATGTTGTTTAATGTTTTCGTACCCATGCAGGATATGATCCCAGCGATGGTTGCAAGTGTGGAGATTATGTTAAAAAGATGGAGACACAACGAGGGCAAGGAGATCGAGGTATCCCAAGACTTTACGCTTTTAACATCGGAAATTATTTCCAGAACAGCTTTTGGAAGTAGTTATTTGGAAGGGGAAAGCATATTCAATAAGCTTACCAATATGTCTTTCATCGCCTCCAGAAATGCCTATAAGATTAAAATTCCTCTTATTGGGTTAGTATCTTCTCTTCATTTATAAAAACTCGTGTGGCTGTTTAGGCCTGTTTAGTATCTTAGTACTGTGGCTTAGCTGTCAATTGAAAGTTTATGAGCGTTCGGTAATTACCATTACCTGTCTTATGAAAGTTGCATTTATTGAACTTGTTTCTAGCAAACAACCATAAAACATGAAATAAGTTGCACTACCAAAATGAAGGTCCATGGCTGCCATATAGCCTAAACAAATGGAGCCTTAACGTTACAAAGATGCATGCTTAATTAATTTCACAGAGAAAATATTTTCTATTGTTGCAGAGATTTTGTGAAAACATCTGATGATGTTGAAGCGGACAAACTCGAACAGGGGATTCGAGATTCAATCATAAAAATGATGAAGACACGAGAAGAGAAGGCGATGAAGGGAGAATCAGAAGGATATGGAAATGATTATTTTGGATTGCTCCTGAAGGCTTATCACGATCCTGATATGACCAAGAGAATCTCTCTTGATGTACTAATTGATGAGTGCAAGACATTCTATATTGCAGGACATGAAACAACCACAAAATTACTTACCTGGACAATTTTACTTCTAGCAACGCACACAGATTGGCAAGAGAAATTAAGAGAGGAAGTGCTTGAGTTATTTGGCCAGCAAAATCCGACACCAGATGGCATAGGAAAATTGAAAACAGTAAGCAGATTGTTCTTTTCATAATAGAATTGAATCACTTGTGTGATTGTGTTCAATGCTGTATTAACTAAATATTTCTCTATTTGTGCTTGTAGATGAGCATGGTTATAAATGAATCTTTAAGGCTGTATCCGCCAGCTGTTAACATTTCGAGGAATGTTGAAAGGGAAGTGAGACTGGGGAAGTACATTCTTCCAGCAAATATGGAACTTGTTATTCCAATTCTGGCAATTCACCATGACCCTCAAATTTGGGGAGAAGATGTTGATATTTTCAAGCCAGAGAGATTTGCAGAAGGTGTGGCTAAAGCTAGCAACAACACACCAGCAGCATTTCTTCCTTTTAGTTCAGGGCCAAGAATTTGTGTGGGCTTGAATTTTGCAGCTACAGAAGCAAAGATTGCGCTCTCAATGATTCTGCAACGATACAGGTTCAATCTGTCACCAAGTTATGTGCACTCACCGGTTTTAGTTGTGACACTTCGCCCTCAACATGGACTTCAAGTAATATTTCAGCCATTAAGTGTCAACCAGAGAAACTAGCTATAGAACTTTCTTCATTTTGAAGCCTTCCATGTGTTGCATGTATTCGTAGCCTTTTGTATTAGATTAAAAATTTGTTCTGTTTATGTTTAATTTGAAACCTTTACGGTTGAACTTGGAAAACAGTATCAATTGTCACAAAAGCGCAACTTTTTATTGAATGCTTATTATGTAGTATAAATATTTAAAGAGCCCTTTATTTCACTTTTCTCTTTTACCTCTGTAGAGACTGGAAAGCTAGACCTGCAGGTTATTAGGATCAACTTCCTTCATCAAATAATATGCTTAAGCAATGTATTTCCAGAATATAAATTCTGAAACAAATTTGTTTATAGAAGGGCAATAAATCATTCCAGCGGTAAATTGAAACCCTCCTTAATCTCCTTCAAAAAAAGTAATTACAGAAACCAAAATGATAGGAACTTTTATAATCCAAGTAGATTTCGCTGTTAGATTTTACCTAAAATTGGGTGAAGACAGGACGAAAAATATGCCCAGATATCATGGCTACGCTACAGATACCTGCAACCAGTGTACGCAATTGATCAAATTAAGGGAAAAAAAATAAAGAATGCCATGCGAACAATATGGCAAAGCATGAGAGAATGAGAATCATTAACCTGCAGTCAGCTCAAACACCCTTCAGCGTCCTTATTCCATTGAAGAAAGAACTTACTTGGACCTTGGTTACAGAATTTCCTTATGTGTTGCTCTAGTTTATTTTTAAATTCCAATCTTTATACATTTCAAGTTCTCAACTTGCAAATTGCGGAGTGATTAAATACAGAGGTTTATGTTGTGGATTGAGAAATATCCAAAATATCCAAGTGAATAATGTAAATAATTAATATTAATGGGGTCGAATCATAATGAACAAATAAATAAAAGATAAGCTTGGAGAGAGCTTTTGATTTCCATGCTTGCATTCAATTGCTTGAATCACAGTGAACAAATAAATAAAAGATAAGTTTGCAGAAAATTTTCAATTTACGTGCTTGTATTCAATTACTTGAATTATTGATATGAGTAAGTTACAAATAGAGATGGTTATTTTGAGAAAATATTTGAAGAGATTTGAGTGGTGGAAGGATTTGTCATTAGCATTACATTTTCTAATTTATGAAGTGTGAATGAAGCACACAACTCAAATTAATTGGTTCATTTTACAATACACCCTTTGAATCCCAAGGTATTATGTACAATGCGCCTTCTAATTTGATCTATCGTTTTGCACACGCTAGGCGGATAGAAATGTGTTCTCAAAGTTTAATGATATTTTTTCAGTACCCCCTTCAAAAAAAAAATCTTTTGTCCGTAACATAATTCTGACAGGGAGGAGTTTTATTAGAATACTATCAGGTGTTGTTAGTAATGCTCTCCAAAAAAATCGGGCCGGACTCATAAATTGCCATATCCAGTCTGCATGGCAGGCGAAGCCCGGAGGCCCACATGCTTCAATAATGAAGTGTTGGCATTACTCGGATGCTCGTTTTCGATATTGAATAATGATTTGTTTTTTAAGCTTTGGAATGTTGGGTTGTAGGAGTAATTTCTTACACTAGGCTCAATTGGCTTTCTATTATATTTTTCAGGTTTAGGCCTTAGAATGTTGGGCTTTAATACTATACTATGTTGGAATTGTTTGTAAAAGAAAAAAAAAATTGAAATTTTTATGTCAGTAATGCACGCAATTTTTATCAATAATGCACGCAATTTTTATACTGAATTAGTTGAAGAAAATGATTCATTGAATATCAGGAATGCACGCAATGTTTATACTGATTAATTCACGAAACTAGAATCTTAAGCAAAAAGGAGATCATTGAGAATGGACATTAATGAATAAAAATAATTTTTATACTGAGATTTCATCTTCAATTTTGCATGATCAGCTGCCAAATTCGTTGACAATGGCATCTGGATTTTCCCCTCGAGCTTGGAGGTAGCTTTTAGCCCCACACTATCCGACACCTCACGTACCGATTTCTTATCCTGCTTTGATTATATTATAAGATATTAGAATAGAAAAATTAGACAAATGGCGACAAAAGCACCATGTTAAAGCACTTTATTTGCAAAACTGAAATCCAGCAGGGGTTTAGTATCTATCATTGTGCATGACCGAAATGTCAATAAGCTCTTTGCATGAAATGAAAGCTCTTTAATGTTACATTTCGTTTTTTGTTCTGTATTCTTCTTGCTCCTCGTCAAATTATTCAACATACTATGGTGGATTCCAAGTCGAACGCAAGCTGGAATCAGAGGCCCTGCTTACAGACTTGTTTATGGAAAGACCAAAGAGATCCTCAGCCTGAGACACAAAATCTTGATCAGCCCCATGGGATTATCACATGAGAATACTTCCCGGAATCTGCCGCACATTTATTCATGGACCAAACATGCAATATGGTAATTAAATTTTAAAAATGTTACCACATTTATAAAATCAACTCATTAATGCGTAGGCCTCATCACCCTTTTTTTTTTTTATGTTGCCGCTTAATTACATATTGGTACTACAGGGACAAACTTCTTAAATTGCCCAGAACTGGTTAAATAAATTCTAAATAATAAAGATGGAGCTAACTTTTATTTAACTAAAGTAGATTTGGCTCTCATAATGTTTCTAGATTTTATCTAAAATTAGGTGAAGACAGGACCAAATAATGCCCGGATATCATGGCTACGCAACTCATACCAGCAACCAATGTATATAATTGATCAAATTAGGGGAAAAATAAAAAAATGCTATTTGGTGAATAAACTGTATTATTCTGAGCATCAATAATTGGCAGATTATGTTACAATTTATCAGAGAATCATTAACGTATAACAGTTTCATATTAAGAGAAAAATCAAACACCCTTCATCATCCTTCTTCCATTGAAGAAAAAACAAACACGGTTAATCGGAGACACTTTTTCCTTATTCTGTTCTAGATAAAACTGCAATACTGTGGAGTAATGGGAGGAGTGGTAATCTATCTTTCAAGCTGTCTGTGTTTACTGTTTCTTTTATTTGTCATCAAGCTCTTAAACAAAATATGGCGGACTCCAATTCGTATACAGTCTCAGATGAGATCACAAGATATCAAAGGTCCTTCTTACAAATTCTTTCAGGGGAACAACAAAGAGATCATGAACATGAAGAATGAAATGATATGAGCAGTAGTCCCATGCAATTGTCACACCAAATATTCCCGATAACCGAGCCTCACATTTACTCTTGGATCAAGCTATACGGTACAAACTTCCTGATGTGGCATGGTTCTCAAGCTGAGTTAGTAGTTGCTGAACCTAAGCTGATCAAGGAGATTATGAACAATAACAGATCATTCCCCAAAAGAGAGCCCAGAGAATACTTGAAACTTTTAGGCAATGGGCTTGTGACTACTCGAGGGGAAAAATGGCTTAAGAAGAGGAAACTGGCCGTCAACGCTTTTCATGCAGAGAACTTGAAGGTACCTAAATCATTGCCTGTTCATTTTTCTTGTCATATATATAAGATGCCGCCGGCTTATTATATATATGTATATATATATGTATGTATGTCTATATATATATATTTATTTATAATCTTTTGGTGTAGAATATGATTCCAGATATGATTGCAAGTGTGGATATGATGCTAGAGAGATGGAGAGACTATGAAGGCAAGGAGATTGACGCATACCGAGAGATCAAGGTTTTAACATCAGAAATAATCTCCAGGACAGCTTTTGGAAGCTGCTACCTGGAAGGGGAGAACATATTCAATATGCTAACGAAAATGGCTTACATTGTTGCCAAAAAAAAGTACAAACTTGAGATTCCTGGAATTGGGTATGCTTAATATCTCTGATTCCCCCGTTTTTTATTTTTTATTTTTTTATTTTTTCATATATTTTAGTTTCCAGGGCCAAACTAATCCTCAATAGTGGAGAGAAATTTAATTAATTAACCCGCTTTTATGCATGATTGTTACAGTAAACTTCTGAAAACAAATGATGATATTGAATCAGATAAACTTGAACAAGATATAAGAGATTCCATCATCAAGGTAGTGAAGAAGAGAGAAAGCAATGTACTGACAGGAGAGGCAGAGAGCTACGGAAATGACCTTCTAGGAATACTAATGAGGGCCTATCACAGTGCGGATGAGACTCAGAAAATATCTTTAGATGACTTGATAGATGAATGCAAGACATTTTACGTTGCTGGAACGGATACAACTGCAAGCTTGCTCTCCTGGACTATTTTTCTTCTCGCAATTCATAGCGACTGGCAAGACAAAGCAAGGAAGGAGGTTCTGGAATTACTTGGCCAGCAAAATCCAAGTGCAGATAACATCTCCCGATTAAAGATTGTAAGCAAGCAATAGATCATGATCATATTTCATCAATTCTGGAAGAATCTCTCTCTCTCTTAACTCCTCTCTAATTATTCTTTTAGGTTGGTATGATTATCAATGAAACTTTAAGGCTGTATCCTCCTTTCGTCGTTTTTGTGAGGGAAGTTAAAAAGGAAGTGAAATTGGGTGACCTCATAGTTCCAGCTAACGTTGATGTAACCATTCCAGTAATAGCAGTTCACCATGACCCTCAAATATGGGGAGAAGATTTTCACCTTTACAAGCCAGAAAGATTTGCACAAGGAGTGCCTAAAGCTACAAGCAACAACATGGCAGCATTTCTTCCCTTTGGTTTGGGACCCCGGACTTGTGTTGGCTTCAACTTTACAATCATAGAAGCCAAGATCGCACTCTCAATGATTCTGAGACGTTACAAGTTCACTCTGTCGCCAAATTATGTTCACTCACCCGTTCCACGTATCACACTTTGCCCACAACATGGAATTCAGGTCATGCTTCGTGCGTTGTAAATAGTATCACTACATGGTGGGTACTGGTGCTTGCTAGCTCATCTTCAGCTAGCGAATATAGAACGTCCTATTCTAGTTCTGGCAATTGTCCTTGACCCTCAACAGGGGCTTCAAGTAATATTTCACCCATCTAAAACTTTCTATTCTAGCCAGAATTACTAGCTAGAAATGGAAATGGTAGTTACACCTGTCTCTATCTAAAACTTGAAACCTTTAATGAATGTGTAAAGCCTTTTGTATTAGATTTGAAATTATTCTATTTGTTTTAAACTTGAGTCTTTAGAGTTGAATTTGAAAATTGTATAATCAACATAACTTTTCTGATTAATTATTTCATCCACTAGTTCGTCATATGAAAGCAATGTGGCAAATTGTCGAATTATGGACTCGTTAAATAATGGAAATTGTTGTATTACACTTGGTTGACAAAATATAGAATGACAACAGCATTTACTAAACGCAATATTTAAGTACTCATCGAAGAATCATGATCATTGAGAATATATTACAGAGAATAACATATAATTAACACCATTTAGACCCAATCATATGAGCTTTCTAATTATTTTAGCGTAAATTCAATAAGCTGGAATTTGTCACTATATGAATAAGAAGAAGCATAAGATAGATCCTTCTCCAATTGAAGAAGGTTATAATTACTTGGTTGGCTGTAATTTTTATAGAGATTAGAACAAAGGTTTGGGAAGTGATGGAGGCAGTGACTATCTACCTATCAATTTATTTTTGTTTGTTATTCCTTCTAGTTCTTATCAGGTTCATTAACAAACTATGGTGGAATCCAATTTGGACACAGTCTCAGATGAGATCACAAGGCATCAAAGGTCCTTCGTACAAGTTCATTCATGGAAACACCAAAGAGATCATTAATATGACAAATGAAATCATGAGCAGTCCGATGGAATTGACACATCAAATCTTCCCCAGAGTCTATCCTCACGTTTACTCTTGGATCAAGCTATACGGTAACTCCAATGTGTTTCTAAACATTTTGGTTTTATTATATTTGATTAAGAAGATTTTTACAATAATTTCGTTGATGATCCGGTGAAGGTACAAACTTCCTTATGTGGAATGGTCTTCAACCTCAATTAGTAGTCGCTGAACCTGACCTTATCAAAGAGATACTAAACGATAAAGACAGAGCACACCCCAAAAGGGAGCCTACAAATTTTATAAAGAAGTTTTTGGGGGACGGGCTTGTAACAACCCAAGGTGAAAAATGGTTCAAGCAAAGGAAACTGGCCAACCACGCTTTTCATGTAGAGACCTTGAAGGTAAATGCATGATAATTTGGCCTATTAGTACATGAGCAGTTTTTGTGCAAATTAATGCAAAGATTTTTTTCTTCTTCTTCTCTTGTAGAGTATGATTCCAGATATGATTGCAAGCGTGGAGATGATGCTAGAGAGATGGAGAGACTACGAAGGCAAAGAGATTGATGCATACAAAGAGTTCAAGGTTTTAACATCAGAAATAATATCCAGAACCGCTTTCGGAAGCAGTTACTTGGAAGGGGAGAACATTTTCAATATGTTAACAAAACTGGCTTTCTTCATTTCCAAAAACGAGTACAAAGTTAGAATTCCTCTAATTGGGTATGCTTAGTCACTATGATTCCCTTCTCTTTTCTTTTTTTTCAATAAATTTTAGCTGCCAGAGCCAAATTATCATTTAACTGAACCACCTTTTGTGTATAATTGTTGCAGTAAACTTGTGAAAACACGCGATGATACTGAGTCAGACAAAGTTGAACAAGATATACGAGATTCTGTCATCAAGATAGTAGAGAACAGAGAAAAAAATGTGATAACAGGAGAAGTAGCTAGCTATGGAGATGATCTCCTAGGAGCACTAATGATGGCCTATCACGATGTGGATGTGAATCAGAAAATATCTTTAGACGATCTAATTGATGAATGTAAAACATTTTAAGTAGCTGGACAGGAAACCACGGCAAGCGTGCTCTCTTGGACAGTTCTTCTTCTTGCAACTCACAACGATTGGCAAGACAAAGCAAGGAAGGAGGTCCAGGAATTGTTTGGTCAACAAAGTCCAAACGCAGATAACATCTCACGGTTAAAGATTGTAAGCACACCATATATTAGTTATAACGATCAAATTTCAACAATTTTGTCTTAAATGTGAATTAACTTTCTGTGCCGTGTCCTTTTATATTGGTATGATTATCAATGAAACTTTAAGGCTATATCCTCCAGCTTTTCACATTCTGAGGAAAGTGCAAAAAGAAGTCAAATTGGGAAAGTTCATAGTTCCAGGCAATTTGGATATAACCATTCCAGTAATAGCAGTTCACCATGACCCTCAAATCTGGGGAGAAGATGCCCACCTATTCAAGCCGGAGAGGTTTGCAGAAGGAGTGGCTAAAGCTACAAACAATAACGTGGCAGCATTTATTCCTTTCGGTTTGGGACCTCGGACTTGTGTTGGCTTGAACTATGCGATTACAGAAGCCAAGATTGCACTATCTATGATTCTGCAGCGATACAAGTTTACCCCGTCACCAACTTATGTTCACTCACCAGTTGCCATTATCACAATTAACCCACAACATGGACTTCAAGTCTTGGTTCATCGTCTGTAGGAACTAAGGTCCAGTTTGAGATTGGTTGACTTATAAATAAAAGAATTTGCTTCTGTTGTACCCAAGAAATAATTAATTGTACCAAAAAAAAAAAAAAACAACTAATTGTTTATGTTGTGCTCAAGAAGTATGCATGCGCAGATAAATATGGCGTTTATGTTAGAAAATATTAAAAGATTGTAGACTGAGGTGTCCCAGAATCAGGTGACACATACAATGTACACAGAAGAACTCAAACCCTAAAATGGAATGAATGCTGCCATGTTATTTTCAATATGTTGGCTTGAACAATTTAATTATTTTTTTCTGTTATGTTAGTGTAACACCCACATATTTTTGCATACTTGTTCGTATTTATAATGAAAATATTAATTTTTATCTTATTTCTTTTATGTTACTTTTAATTTTGAAATAAGAATTGATTCAGAAGTTTAGTAACTTTCCGTAATTAATTTGTACTCAACTTCTCTCACTTCTATAACCACTGTTAACTTTTCTTTATATGCAACTAAAATCAGTTTTTGCTGGATTGTAGGCCACTCACTTTGTACTTCAAATTTCCTTAAGAAACTTAAGCATTTTCTGCTTTCTTTGATTTCGGTAAGTGAATTCTTTAAATAGTTTGAATTTTGAGTAGTATGAAATATAAATTTTTTTATCTCTATTGATGTTCGAACATCTAAGAAATATCTTGTTATAAAATCAGAAAGGGAATTTAAATTATTTTAAAACGACTTGCTTAATTTTTAGATTTCTTATATAGTCTTTTTGCCAATTTTATTTCTTTTATAATTGATGTATTTTGTTGAACTTTTTAAAATTTGTTAATCACCTGTTAAACTACGGTTATTTAATTCTCGTGGATTTTAGCATTGAATAAGGGATTTAGAATTTGAAGGAAATTTAGAAGAAAATTTGTTTCTGAATGTCGTCATTCTTGACCTTGAAACAGCGGTACTTTTATAACTTTGGATATATGAAGGATAAAATTTTGAATTTTGGATATAGTTAAATGCACATATGGACGAGTCTCTCTATAAATTTTCATAACTTTTGGTGGCCTGTTGGATTGCTAGGTTGTCGAGAAAATCTTCATTATTTACTGAAGGAAGATTCCGACAGTAAGACCTTTGAGTATTGAAAATTCATAACTCTGAACATACAAGGAATAAAATTATGAATTTTTGGGTAGTCATACTAGACATCTGTAGTTTTGATATGGTATAATGTTTGAGAATTTTGAAGTTCATTTGGCCTTCAAAACATTTTGTGAAATTCGGTTCAAATTTTGGTAGTTTAGGAATTGGAGATTGAGTTCACTACTTTCCTGGAAATAGATGTTTTAACCTATTAAGTAATAAATTCTGATGTCTAGGGATTAATTAGTTCACATGCAGAGATAATATTCTGGAAAATATCAGAATTTTTGTTTAAATGTCCTTAAACATTTGAAATATATTTTGGATGCCGACTGTTATGCAAAATTTTAGCGATTCATCTGTGATAAGGATTTTAGATAAGATTTTGATTTATTCTATATAGATTTAATGATAGATTAGCATATGTTTAGATCTTAAGATGTGTTGGTGATATTTCGGATTAATAAGTGAAAGGTTAAGATTTATGTCGAGGCCAAGTAGGTAGACCTGTCCGCGATGAACTCTTTCGTTTTTCAAAAGTTGTCCAAATTAATTTTTCTGCTACTATGTATGTTTTTGTAAATTTGTTTCTGTAACTAAATAAATATTTAAATTAACTTTATTCGAGACAAGTTTGGATTAATGGTGTGTTTACTTGAGAGTTTAGGAAATGTGAATGAAGGAATGAGAATGAAACCCATATTTACTTAACAAAATGTAATTTGGGAATGAAAATAAAATGTGTGGATCCCACACAATTTGGGAATAAGGAATGGGAATCTCATTTCCATAGAGGGATTAAGAATGGGGATTCTCATTCCTTGAACTCACTTTTGTATCCCTATAATTTTTTCATATTTCCCAAATTATCTTCGTTCAAATCACAATTAATTTTATTATTATAAATGTCATTATTATTATTTTTATTATTATTAGTTTTATTATTTTAGTTATTATTAATTATTGTGATTTTTATTTTTATTAATATTATCATTATTAAAATTTATTATTTTTTTTTGAGTTTTTTTCGGAGACCTCCCCTGAGGTTTAGTGTATTGACAGTTAGATAGAAAGTATTCATATAATTACAGAGACCTCTCCTGACATTAGTATTTCGTTAAGTGGACCGTCAGTTGACTGTTGAAATTCCAAAAATACCCTTGCCGCCAAAATATATTTTTAACAGAGGAGGTTGCGCTCTTAACATAGCCTTATTAGCATTCATTTCTGATCCTTTGTTCTTTTAAGTCCGAACTATATAACACCATGACAAACTTGGTTTAATCATAATATCATCACCAACCTTAAATCATAACTATATAAAACAACATATCATTACACACGCTTAGCTCCAAGTAGTTCAAGTACCTAGAACATTCGCTTTATGCATGCATATGAAGCAGTTTTGTTCATAGCATATTGTATTATTGGAACCCATATTAACTCAAACACAAGCTCTTTGCCAAAAAATTAAAAACCAACTAAAAAATGCAATCTTGAGCGCTTTTATCTTTTTGCAATGGTTGGTTGAATCAGACGAAAGCACTTTCTAAGATCAAGAAAATCATTTGGACAGCTTCTGCCATAAGCACTTTTAAGAAAAGACGTTTCTAGGGGAACAAAAAAATGCAGTTAAAAGTGTTTTCAAGAAAAGCACTTAATTGATAATTCTCCAGAAAGCAATTTAAGGTGCTTTTGCAGTATGCACCTTAAATCAAAACTGCTAAAACTAGCGGTTGAACACCAACCTCAAACAATGCATTAGGAACAAATCTACAAACTACATTATCTTGATCCATAATTCTGAAATCAATATTAAATTCTCATTTGAAAACAAATTTTAAAAAAAAAGTTATGAATTAAGAAATAACCTGAACAAAAAGCTCGAGATCTTTGCCAATTGGCACAAGATCCAAGTTCTGATCAAAGCAATACACCTGTACACGACTGCCCAAACTGCCGGCGTAAAAAATAACAACGTAACTCTTGGAGAGCTTCAAATTAGGGGAAAACTTGCAGCTGAGACCGTAATCCATAGCGGCGTCAGAAGAGGGGGCACGGCCGGGCATGAGAAACAAGACGACAGCGATCAACATGACGGGGATAGAAATGACCAGCAGAACGCTGTGGTAACGCTAGATCTTGTTGGAGAAAGAGTCGTGCTGGCGATTGTGAGGCCATTTGATCATTTGTCCGAGGAGTTGGTCTCGGGGAGCTCGGCAACGGCGGGAACCAATTTCTGGTCCAATAATTTCAAGATCCTGCCACATATCTCCGTCAACTCAGCCTCGATCTTCGATCTGTACTCCTTAATCATGGAGACATGGTCCTGGTTGACGCGCGGCTCCTCCTTCTGCTCGATGGATGACACGATGCGCCAGGAGGCGCGGTGTGCGCCGATGACGTTTTTGTAAGCGACGGAGAGGAGGTTGCACTCCTCGACGGTGAGTTCCTCACCGGTTTAGGCGGAGGTGATGACTTTTTCCATGTATTGGACCATCTCCTCGTACTGCTCGGCTTGCTTCGCAAGTTTCGCCATGTATACGTTTTCTTCCCGTAGATAAGAGGTTGATTGTTCCGTTCAATTGTGTTTGTTTGAATTTTGTTTTTGTTTAACTTTTAAATTTATTTTTACATATTTACTATTTATAGTAACATTACACGTATTTTTGTATTAACGTCAGGGGAGGTCCCTATAATTACATGAATACTTTCTATCCGACTATCAATATACTAAACCTCAAGGGATGTCCTTAAAAATAACTCATTTTTTAATTAATATCATTTTTATAATAATATTTACACATGTATCTAGTTAATGAAAATTATTTTAGTTATTATTAATTATTGTTATTATTATTTTTATTAATATTATCATTATTAACATTTATTATTATTATTATTAATTTTATTTTTTAATTAATATCATTTTATAATAATATTTATATATGTATCTAGTTAATGAAAATTACATTATTTAATACTATGGGTATTTTGGTAAATTGATTCTCATTACAATTCCTCATTCCCATTTATTTTGTTAAGTAAACACATCAATGGCACTCCAGCACATTCTCATTCTCTTTTTTTTTTGTCAAGTAAACATTGGAATCTCATTATCATTCCAGTCAATTCTCATTCCATGAAGTAAGCGCACCATAAAAGTTTGCATTTAAAGAGTGTAATTTGTATGGCGGCCACCTTTTGAGAACCAATATACTGTGAAATACCATGTGCAGATAGCTATATAAATTATAAGTTCGTATTTAATGAATATAATTTAAAAAATTAAGCTCAATGTTGATGGTTATTTCTAATATGATATACGCTATTTCGATCAGATCATCAGGAGAAACGAGTGACTTTCACTAATAAAATTTTATTTTGTTGCGCAAATTATATGTTCTTATCTATGCTAGGTTAGCATGGGTGCAGGTGACACTACCAGATATGAGTCCATATAATATGTCATGATATGATATATGTTCTGATATGTTTTGACATGATTTATATTTCCGAATATGTTTTGATATGATAAATGTTTCTGGATTTAACTTGAGTTCAACAACTATTTTTTTAAAAATTTATTTTAAGCAAAATAGTGTCCAGCCAATCTTCTATCCAAAGGTTAATGTATTTGTTCTGAATTTAAAGTTAAATTGAATTTTTTAAAATATTGAGTTTCTACTTAATGAGTAAGGTGGGCAAAACCGAGTTCAGGTCGGGTTCGGGTCAACCTGATCGGGTTTCAGGTTGTTCGGGTTAGACAAAAATCAATATGAATGAAACCCGAATTATTGACCCAACCCGGTCCAAATTATATTTGGATCGGATTGGTCAGGTTAATAATTCAGGTTTTATTCGGGTAAGATCGGGTTTGGATTTAAAACAGGAGAAAGTTATAAAACTTCAAAAGTCAAAGCTTTAATCGGGTTCGGGTCACAAAGGGAGAAACTTAGAAATCGGGTTGGAGGCTTCGGCCTTAGAGCAGCAAATCGCGGTAGCATATCACGACAGCAGATAGCGGTAGGCGGCAATAGATCGTGGCAACAGATCGCCGGATTGGAGCAGCAGATCATGGTTGTTGGCTCTTGGCTGTTGGGGGTCACCGTGTCAGTTTCTCACGAGGCTCTTGGCTGTTGGTTGAAGAGGGTTCACGGTTGCGGGTTGTGTGGTTGTGTGCGTGAGTGATGAGTCTGTTCTCTATTGTTTCCTTGTTTGTGTGTTTGTGATTGTGAGTGTGACTTTGTGTGTGAGTGTGGAATGTGTTTAGTTTAGGTTTAGTTAGTGTTTTTTTTTAACCCGATCGGGTATTCGGAAAACCCGACCCGATAACAGCCCGATCGGGTTTGCAATATCACACCCAATTGGGTTTCAATGACAACCCGATCCGACCCGAACCCAAAATTGTTCGGGTCAGGTATTTTGCCCACCCCTATTAATGAGTATGAAAGCTCACCCCTTGTCAATCATTCTTTCTTAGACAATAATAATTATTAGTTTGAAGGATCTTTAGAAGCAAGCTTTGGGGAGGACATTGCTTTGACTTGAGATTTTAGACTATGTTCTATGTTTATATATGTAATTGGAAGACCTTTAGTATTTGTTATAAATACATGAAGGATTTGTGGAACTATAAGTGGATTTGTAAGACTTCATTTTAGTACTAGATAGGTTATTATTAGATTATATTTGACGATTTGTCTTACTGTGCATAATTGTGTTTGAGAATAAAATTTTAGAGATTCAGAACATAAGGATCTAAGGTGCGTTTGGGATTAAGGTTGGGCTAGGGTTGGTAAACACTGACTGCTGTAGTTTGAAAGCTATATTGATATAATTTTTTACTTGTATTATGAAAAATCTATTATATCTTTAATAATTTTGTGAAAAATATTATTTAAAATTTATATTTACTACTTATTATTAACTTTTGTTTTATAATTACAGCTTTTTTTTCCACATCAGTTATAGTTTAAAAGATACAGTACCCTCAATCCCAAACAAGACCTTAGCTCCTCTTGGACTCGATGTGTGCTTTTGGCACTATTTGAGTCCAGGGTATTACATTTAGGTCTGAGTTTATTATTCTTGTTTGCTTAATTTGGTTTTTTTTTTTTGGGAAAAATGCTAGAAAATAGAAAAATTAAAGAAACGGTTGCTTGCCTGTTATATTTCTTTTATTCAGTAAATCAATATTTTCAATTAATATTTCACCACAGCAAATACTGCTAATGATTAAGAAAGCTAGAACTAAAATAAAAGAATGATATGGACTCAATCCCATCTGGGTCAATTATTGATAATACAAAATAGATGTAGTTTATTATTATTCGCATAACTTTTCTGATGAATTATTTCATCCACTTCGTTAGATTATGCAACGTGACAAATTGTAATTTAAATGATTGAAAATGTTTATGTTACTCTTTTGGACAGGCATAAAATTTTAGCATATTTAAATTTGTTCTGACAAATTAGAGAATGACAGCAACATTTACTAACCACAAGATTTTGTTTGTCGGCAAGTAATAGATCAATGAACGAATATATATTTAAGCAAGCAATGAAGCAAGAACCAGATCCTTCTTCCATTGAAGAGAGTAATGACTCAATTGTGGCTGTGATTTTATAGAGAAAAGAACAAGGTCTTTGGTTGTGCCCGAAGCAGAGATGATAGTATATATTACAATATGTGTGTGTCTGTTTTTCCTGTTAGTTCTCATCTGGTTCATTAACAAAGTATGGTGGACTCCAGTTCGCATACAGTCTCGGATGAGATCACAAGGTATCAAAGGTCCTTCTCACAAATTCATTCATGGAAGCACCAAAGATATCCTCAACATGAAAAATGAAACCATGAGAAGTCCTATGGAATTGTCACATCAAATATACCCCCGAGTCTCTCCTCACGTTTACTCTTGGATCAAGTTATACGGTAACTCAATCTGTTTCCAAATATTAACTGTCTAATTGTTTGTAAAATGAGCTTTGCCTTAATTTTAACCGTCTAATTGTTAGATTTGATTGAAAAGCTTTTTGACTCGGTGAAGGTAAAAACTTCCTTATGTGGTACGGTCTTGAAGCTCAATTAGTAGTCACTGAACCTCAGCTGATCAAAGAGATACTGAGTGACAAACATAGAGCTTACCCAAAAAGAGAGCCTAGAGAATATACAAAGAAACTTTTAGGGAACGGTCTTGTAACGGCCCAAGGTGAAAAATGGTTTAAGCAAAGGAAACTGGCCAACCATGCTTTTCATGCCGAGACTTTGAAGGTAAATCAATTAATTTTTCTTGTCCCGCTGGGTGTGTTTAAGATTATATTAGTTTACTTTCACCATTACTAGTTATGGCATGTTTGGTATTGAGGTGCTGTAACTTTTAAATTATAACTGTTGTCGAATATAGCTATTGTGGAAAGAAGTTGTAACTATAAAACAAAAGTTAATTGTATGTAATAAATATAATTTTTAAATAATAATTTTGATAAAATTAGTAAAGATATAATAATTTTTTTAAGTGTAAAATCAAATTAACTTAACTTCTAAGTTACAGCAACTATTGTTTATCAAATACTTTAATACCATAGTTTTTTAACTATAGTTGTTCAATTTCAATCTCAAATAGAGTTTTAGTTAAGTAAAATATTAGTCAATGCGGTTAAAAGCAATGAAAGATTTTTCTTATCTCTACTTCGTTTGTAGAGTATGATTCCAGATATGATTGCAAGTGCGGAGATGATGCTGGACAGGTGGAGAGATAACGAAGGCCAGGAGATTGACGTATACCAAGAATTCAAGATTTTAACATTAGAAGCAATATCCAGGACAGCTTTTGGAAGCAGCTACTTGGAAGGAGAGAACATATTCAATATGTTAACGAAATTGACTTTCTTCATTTCCAAAAACGAGTACAGAGTTAGAATTCCTGTGATTGGGTATCCTTAATCTCTCTATTCCCCTGTTTTCTTTATAAACTTTATTTGCCAGAGCCCAATTAACAGGCTTCCTTGATTCTTGATAGTCACAAGGATCATTTATCTAATTGAACCATTTTATATATACAATTGTTGCAGTAAACTTGTGAAAACACACGACGATATTGAATCACACAAAACTGAACAAGACATACGAGATTCAATCATCAAGATAATAAAGAAGAGAGAAAGTAATGTTATGACGGGAGAAGTAGAGAGCTACGGGAGCGATCTTCTTGGAGTACTAATGCAGGCCTATCACAATGTGGATGAGACTCTGAAAATATCGTTAGATGATCTAATTGATGAATGCAAGACATTTTACATAGCGGGACATGAAACCACCGCAAGCTTGCTCACTTGGACAGTTCTTCTACTGGCAATTCACAACGATTGGCAAGACAAAGCAAGGAATGAGGTTCTGCAGTTATTTGGCCAGCAAAGTCCAAACGCAGATAACATCTCCCGATTAAAGATTGTAAGCAAACCATAGATTATGACCTTATATTTTTCATTAAGTTCGGTAGAATGAATTTTTCAGTTTAATGTATAAAGAATTTGTCCTGGCAGATGAGTATGATTATCAATGAATCTTTAAGGCTATATCCTCCCGTGGTTTTAATTCTGAGGAAAGTGAAAAAAGAAGTCAAATTGGGGAAGTTCGTGATTCCAGCAGATGTGGACATAACCATTCCAACTCTAGCAGTTCACCATGACCCTCAAATATGGGGAGAAGAATTTCACCTTTTCAAGCCAGAAAGATTTGCTGGAGGAGTGGCTAATGCTACAAACAACAACATGGCGGCATTTATTCCTTTTGGTTTGGGACCTCGGACTTGTGTTGGCTTCAACTATGCAATCATGGAAGCCAAGATTGCACTCTCAATGATTCTGCAGCAATACAAGTTTACTCTGTCACCAACTTATGTTCACTCACCAGCATCAATCATCACACTTAGACCACAGCATGGACTTCAAGTCCTGCTCCATGCTCTGTGACAAGAATTTTAAGGGTTGATGTTCTGAGAGAGTTCAAAAAATTCGCTAATTTCTTCAAGTATATAAACAGGGACCACAGCATGAACGCAAACACTTCAGCCGTAAGAAAGCAGAAGTGACTTGGCCATTTTTCCTTCAATGCTTTTGTCATTCAAGCAATAAAATAAGAGAACGCTTTGTAGTCATTCCGACACGGATCAATTATTGATGCCCAGAATATTATAGTTTATTATCACATAATTTTCTGATTAATTATTTCATCCAATGGCGATAGATTTAGCCAATACCAGTGTGGCAAACAATAATTGGGTATCCAATCGTTTACATTATGCTAATCCTTAGTATACTGTTATGAAATTTAGCATATCAAAATTGGTTTGTGCAAATAAAGGATGACAACATCATTTTCCTAACACAGATTTTTATGGCCATAAAATTCATTAATCAATGAAGCAAGAATCATAATCATTTTGAATATCTTATAGAAAATTATATATAACTTGTACTACTCAGATAAAATTAGGGATTATTTAACACGTGCTCGTGATGAATATTTCATAAGCTTCTTCCATGGAATCAATCAGTTGACGGTAATCTTGTAGAAAAAGGTCCTCGGGGTTTCGGGTTGTGATGTGAGCTGTGATAATCTACTTGCAAGTTGTTTATGTTTGTCTTTCTTCAAGTTCTCATCACTATCATTAGGTTCATAAACAAACTATGGTGGACTCCAATTTGCAAATAGTTTCGTTGTTGTGTGCGGAATGCGGAATCAAGCGCACCAAATAATTATAGAAAAATAAAGGACACAAGAATTACGTGGTTCGGTAATTAAACCTACATCCACGAATGCAAGAAATAATAATTGTTTATTTAATAATTAATAGAGTACAATATTTGAGGAACGAATCTCACTTCTCAGAAATCTAAATATACCCAGTACTCTCACACTCTGCAAGAAAGATAAATTCTCCAGACACACTTCTCTCACTTCTCTCAAAAGCTTAGAAACTTATAAGCTTAACAATTTTGGGATGAAATGGAATGAAGAAATGCTCTCTATTTATAGGCTTGAATCTAGTATTATTCCACCTAACCCAAGTACTATTCCACCTAACCCAAGCACTATTTTACCTAACCCATGCAAATATGTCAATGGTGTCCATTTGACAAATTTGACAAATTTGCCAACTTTTCATTTTTTTCTTCAATTGTTTGGTAGCTCTTTGAAAAACTGCATGCTTTCTTGAATTTGCATGCCACGTGCATGATTTTTCAACAATTCTCCACCTCGGCGAAAATTTGTCCAAATCTGAGCCGACTACCAACGAACCATCATCCCCAAAGTAACTGCATCTCTGTGACTGCCTACGTACCCAAAATTTGGGATCAAGCCAACCGTAGTTCAAAATTCCTAAAGGACATATCTTAACACAAGCGAATGATTTGAATTAGTTTCAAGCAATGTTGAAACTTAACTCCAGAAACTACATTTGTCAACATATCTGATGGATTATCTTTGGTATCGATCTTTCTCAACAACACAACACCGCTCTCGATAATCTCTCTCACATAATGATATTTCACATCTATGTGCTTCGTCCGAGCGTGATATGTTTGATTCTTCACAAGGAATATCGCACTTTAATTATCACAAAAGACCGCAATGTTCTCCTGGATTACTCCTAAATCACCTAACAAACCTTTCAACCATATAGCTTCTTTTACAGCCTCAGTTGCTGCCATATACTCTGCTTCCGTAGTGGACAGAGCAATTGTCGATTGTAGAATCGACCTCCAGCTAACCGGACCTCCACCCAATGTGAATACGTAGCCCGTTGTTGATCTTCGCTTGTCAAGGTCTCCAGCGAAATCAGAATCACAATACCCAACACATTGTTGACCACAATCCTTCTTGAACAATAACCCAACATCAATTGTCCCATACAAATATCGGAGAATCCATTTTACCGCAAGCCATTGATTTTTACCCGGATTGTGCATGTATCTACTAACCATGCTCACTGCTTGAGATATATCGGGCCTTGTGCATACCATAGCATACATAAGACTACCCACAACACTAGCATATGGAACACGAGCCATGTAATCGCGCTCCTCTTGAGATCTAGGACATGAAGAATAGCTTAATTTGAAATGAGGAGCTAGAGGTGTACATATCGGTTTAGTTTTGTCATCCATACCGAATCTTTCTAGCACTTTCTTCAAATAAGACTTTTGAGTCAACTATACGCTCACATTCTTCTTGTCTCTACGAATCTCCATCCCAAGTATTTTCTGTGCATCACCTAAGTCTTTCATCTCGAACTGAGAAGCCAACTACTTCTTTAATCTTTCGATCTCATCTCTATTCTTCAAAACTATAAGCATATCATCGACATAGAGTAACAAATAGATGAAAGCTACATCTGGTAGTCTTCTAAAGTAAACACAATGATCGTGTTCACTTCTGGGGAATTTCTGCCCTTGTATAAATTGATCAAATTTTTTGTACCACTGCCTTGACGATTGCTTCAGTCCGTACAAAGATTTAATCAACCTACACACATGATTATCCTTTCCAACAACTCTGAAACCACAAGACTAAATCATATAGATTTCCTCCTCCAAATCTCTATGTAAGAACGTCGTCTTAACATCCAATTGAGCCAACTCTAACTCATATTCTGCAACTAAAGCAAGTAGAATATGAATGAAAGTATGTTTTACAACTGGAGAGAAAACTTCATTGTAGTCAATATATTCCTTTTGAGCAAAACATTTTGCCACGAACCTTGCCTTGTATCGAGGAGTTGTTTGATTCGAAGATCTTTGCTTTTTGGTGTAGACTCATTTATTGCCAATAGCCCTTTTCCCCTTTGGTAACTTTACAAGTTCCCAAGTCTGATTTTGATGGAGAGATTTCATCTCTTCTTCCATGGCTAACTTCCACTGATCACTTTCACTGCTGCGTAATGCTTCACCGAAAGTGTTGGGGATGTCATCATCAATAACTGAAAGTGCATAGGCTATCATCATATCTTTAGTAAGCCATCTGGGTTTCTTTATCTCTCTTCTTGGCCTCCTTGTTGCAATAAAATCATCATTATCTACATCATCAATTGTTTCTTCATTTTGTGGGACATCAGAAGAAACAACCTCTTCTTCAACTCTAGGTGTCACCTCCATAGTTGAACTCTTCTTTGATGTAAAACTAACTGGTACATATGGAGTTGCATCAAACTCCACCCGCTGCAATACCTCTTTGGTCTTGTTCTCCACCTGCTGAGAACTTGAAGCTTTCATCATTGAAACTTCATCAAATGTGACATCTCTACTACACACAAATTTTTTGTCTTCGAGATCCCAAAGCTTGAAGCCCTTTACTCCACCTTTGAATCCCACAAAGATAGTTTTTCTAGCATGAGGATCTAGTTTACCATCTTTAACATGATAATAAGCTGGATACCCGAATATACGAAGGGAATCATAGTCTTGTGCATGCTTTCCAGACCACATTTCCATAGGAGTTTTACCTCCAATTGCAGCAGAAGGCAACCGGTTTACCAAGTGACTTGCGTAGCTCACAGCTTCAGCCCAAAACTTTTTATCTAAACCAGCATTAGATAACATATACCGTACCTTCTCCAGTAAAGTACGATTCATACGCTCAGCCACACCGTTCTGTTGCGGAGTATGTCTCACCGTGAAATGTTTTTTAATACCCTCGTTCTGGCATACTTGCAAGAATGGATCAGAAGTATATTCACCCACATTATCATATCGTAATACTTTGATCTTTCTGCCAGTTTGAGTCTCCACTAATTTCTTTCATTTCACGAAAATCTCTAGAACCTCATCCTTTGCTCGCATAATGTACACCCACACACGTCTAGAGAAATCATCAATAAATGTAACAAAATAATGGCTTCCACCCATTGGAGCCGTTTTGGTTGGTCCCCATACATCACTATGAACATATTCAAGGATCTCACGAGTATCGTGATTAGCTGTACCAAACTTGACCCATATTTTCTTGCCTACTAAACAATGCTCACAGAAATTTAATTTACAGAGTTTGGTACCTTTTAAGAGTCCATGCCTCAGAGTTTGCAAAGACTTCTCTCCAGCATGTCTCAGTCGTACATGCCATAGCTTGGTGGTATCACTGTGCGCCTCAACAGCATTTGCTTCATCAGTTGTACCTCCCTTCAAATAGTACAGATTGTGACGCCGAACCCCTTGCAGAATCACCATAGCCCCATGTGTAAACTTCATTATACCATCTTCAATGGTAACCTTGTAGCCTTTAGCTTCCAAAGCACCCACAGAAATTAGATTTTTCTTTAAAGCTGGAACAAATCTAACCTCTTTGAGTTCTCTGACCATTCCATCAAACATTTTGGGCCGAATTGTTCTTATCTCCATTGTGCGACAAGGTTGATCATTCCCCATTACAACTGCACCGGATTCCAGATTACGAAAATTCGTAAATCATTCCTTAATAGGACACAAATGATAGATTGCTCCAGTATCAAGTATCCACTCGCTCGAACTAGCCACATATGCTGCAGGAGTAATACTTAGTGAATAATCTTTCCGTGCCATGTTTCCGTGCCATGTTTGCTGCTGCTGGTTTTTTTCCATCTCTCTTTTAAGCCTTTGGACAATCTTTCCTCCAATGGCCCTTTTCATGACAAAAGGCACACTCGTCTCGAGCTATATTTCTACTTCTCGATTTAGATCGAGAATTCTTTCCACCACGCTTCTTTTGTTTCTCCATCGCCCAATCTATACTCACCAAAGCTTCAGACGATGCTCGTTCAGAATTTTTATCATTATTCTGAATCTCCAAGCTAGTCAATGTTGTGCAAACATCTTTGAAGACGATCACACACTTCCCATATATCAAAGTAGTCATAAAATGACTATATTCCTCTGGTAGTGAGTGTAACAGAATCATAACCTTGACTTCATCCTTAATATCTTCATCAAGATTCTTCAAATCAGCAAGTAACTTTTCAAATCTTGAGACATGATTGTGCATTGACACCGCATGCTTCATTCGAAAACCATATATTTAGCTCATTGTATGAAGGCGATTTTCAGGACTTTTAACCAGGTACTTCTCTTTCAATGTACGCCACAAAGTCACCGCACACTCCTCATCTTTCACCAAGTATTTCACCTCTTTAGTCAAACAAGATCTGATCTGACCACAAGCTTTCTCGTTCATACGATCCCAAATTTTTTCATCATACAAGTGTCTTTTATTTTTCAGAACAACATCGAGATCGATTTGAATAAGGGCATCCATAACTTCACGCCTCCACATGCTGAAGTTGATTTTCTCATCAAACTTTTCAACATCGATCTTCTAGCCTCCTATAACATGTGCTGAATAGCGATTTAACAAATCTCGTCTCCCACCTGAAGTGTCTCTTGAAATAGTCTCGGTAGATATCTCCCCAATTTTGGAAGTTTCACCTTCTACCATTTTCTCAACGAACTATTTCCACTTGAAAAAAAGTCTTTATGATGTTAATTTCGCATGAATAAATGCACTAGGAAAGTTCCCAAGAGACTGGACGGGAACTCGGTCCCAATTAAAAACTAGAATCCTTAGACTCTTATCGCCTTTGTTGACAGAACTTTCCTAAACATGCAAAAATATACACTACTTACAATATACTATCTCTCAAGTACAAATGATCGTCTCCACCGTATTCGTGAATAGTACCGTATGTGAACAGTACCGTATACGTGAATATTACCGTATACGTGAACAGTACCGTATCCCCCAAGTACGAACCGTCGGCTCTGATACCACTTGTTGTGCACGGAATGCAGAATCAAGCGCACCAAATAATTATAGAAAAATAAAGGACACAAGAATTACGTGGTTCGGTAATTAAACCTGCATCCACGAAGACAAGAAAAAATAATTGTTTATTTAACAATTAATAGAGTACAATATTTGAGTAACGAATCTCACTTCCCAGAAACTCAAATATACTCAGTACTCTCACACTCTGCAGGAAAAATAAATTCTCCAGACACACTTCTCTCACTTCTCTCAAAAGTTTAGAAACTTATAAGCTTAACAATTTTGGAAAGAAATTGAATAAAGAAATACTCTCTATTTATAGGCTTGAATCTAGTACTATTCCACCTAATCCTAGCACTATTTCACCTAACCCATGCAAATATGTTAATGGTGTTCATTTGACAAATTTGCCAAATTTACCAACTTTTCATTTTTTTTCTTCAATTGTTTGGTAGCTCTTTGAAAAATTGCATGCTTTATTGAATTTGCATGTCACGTGCATGATTTTTCAACACCCGCATGAGATCAGAAGGCATCAAAGGTCCTTCATGCTTTTTAATTAATGGAAACACCAAAGAGATTGTTATCATGACAAAAATCCTGAGCAGTCCTATGGAATTGTCGTCGCACTCGCATCATATGTTCCCAAGAGTCTATCATCACCTTTACTCTTGGAAGAAGCCTTATGGTAGAAACTTCCTCGGTAGAATGGTCCTCAGGCTCAGATAGTAGTGTCTGTACCTGAGCTGGTTGAAGAAATACTAAATGACAAAGCATTCCTCTGAGAAGAGAATAAAGGATTTGCAAAGAAGCTTTTAGGGGACGAGCTTCCGACAACAGTAGGTGGTGAAAAATGGTTGAAGCAAAGGAAATGAATCTTTTAGACTATATCCTCCGGTGGACCAAATTCTAAGGAAAGTGAGAATCTTTAATACTATATCCTCCAGTAGACCAAATACTCAGGAAAGTGTGAAAAGAAGTGAAACTGGGGAAGATATTTTATTCCAGCTAATGTAAATATAACCATTCCAGTTCTAGCAGTTCACCATGACCCCGAGTACAGAAGCCAAGATTGCAGCGATACAATTCCACTCCGTCACCAGCTTATACTCATTCACCCGTTCAAGTTATATCACACCGAGCCCTCAACATGAAATTCAAGTCAAACTTCATGCTTTGTGAAAAGAATACTAGAATTCTGTAATTATGTCCATTATAGGGTTCTTAATTTCTTATAGTAGTAAGTTCTACCGAGCACCCAACCTCAGACACTGTTTACGGTTGAATTCAACAATAAGCATTCTTGTTTTGGTTGATTTTGTATGGACACATTACAATTGCCACTAGAATTTCGCAAAGCAACAAACAAAAGACAATTAACTAAAAGAAGTTTTTATTTAAATACTAACATTTGTCCACATCCTATCCTAGCCAAATTGCCTTATTTTCAAAGGCAGGATAAGCAAAAGGAGCCTTCTTTCAACAGCCAGAGTAGTTGTCCCTTATAGACCGGATAACCAAAAGAGCTCAAAACAAAGAGGTAACATGCATAAAAAAGTACCAACACAACAAAAGGTTATAGTTACAACTTACAAAAATGAAGTAGCAGTTCCCACATGCAAACATTAAAAGCTAAAATATGCACCCTTCTTCCGCAACTCAACCAAAAACAAACATGATAAAGTGAGGTACTTTACAGTAATGATTCTCTGCCTAAGTATTTTAGAGAGAAAAAAAAAAAGAAAAAAAGAAAGAAAAACAACAACAACTACACAGCTTTATAAATACAATTTGCTGAGTGAGTGTTTCCTAAAGAATGCTAAAAGATACCATATGAAAAAATCAGAGGCACTAGCCATGTCAATTTCCAAATATCACCAGCTAAAAAGAATTGGTGTATAAAATCCTTTTGTTAGCATTCAGTGACATGCAGTCAATAAAAATTTCTCCCTCATCCGAGAAATAAGCTTAAATTTTTCCTCAGCTTCAACCTGCTGTCGAACATCAGTCTTTGATGCCCGGTCAGGGTGAAATCTTAACAAAGCTCGTTTATAAGCTGCATGCACCTGAATTGGCCAATACCCTTCATTAAAATATTAAGGACAACAAGAATAATTAACATACAAGATTGACATGAGTTGTCTTTATGACCGCTATCTCATGACTTCACAATGCAATAATTAGACCAAACCCATACAATTACAATTCAGAAGAATCTAGGAGCTGTAAAAGTTGCATATCACAAGCCATTAATCATGAATAGTATCATACTGTTTCCATATCATATGCAGGGGCACAAAATTCAGAGGAATCATCCATGAAATATACAAAGCAATTAGATTAACCATGTTTAAGTCTGGAGCTCATAACAGAAGGTACTTAAGTTATTTTTGGGTATCTAAGGAGAAAGCTTCTTTAAGTTCATAGCAAAATAAAAATTTCTTATCACACCCCTTAACTAAAATTTTTTAAATGCACAAAACACTTTAAAAGAGCACTTTTTTAATTTGTGGCCACATAACCAACACCTTTTCCTAACACACTAAGACTTCACCCAAATTTCACCAAAAGTAATCAATCACAATAAAATTTAAAAATAAATAAAATCTAACTTACCTCCTGTGACAAGGGACGAAAGCTGCCTCCCACATGTATTCCCAAGGCACGAAGTAATGAGGCCATATCTATGCATGTGGTTTCCAATTTACAAAGCTCCTTTCTCACTTCAATACGGATTTTCTCTTTTAAGTTC
Organism: Citrus x clementina; assembly: GCF_000493195.1. Lineage (NCBI taxonomy): Eukaryota > Viridiplantae > Streptophyta > Magnoliopsida > Sapindales > Rutaceae > Citrus > Citrus x clementina. The sequence goes on along the minus strand of NW_006262274.1, from coordinate 20,462,366 downwards.
ATATTTTCCTCATCCTGAATTTGGCACCACTAGTTAGCATATTTATCAAAAAAAAGGGGAAAAAAACCCACAAAAGTATAGCATTTTAAATAGAAGACAATGACATGCAAGTTGACAAAATAAAATTGAACCTTCTTTTGCGTCTCCCTAATTTCTTCAAGTCGTTGTTTTTGCCTCCTCTCCATGTCCAATAAACGCATACTTTCTGCTCTTTTTTTCTTACGTAAACGCTGAGCCTCTTCTGCCTGTAAAAGTGCTAGCATATTTATGTCAAATAATACAACAAACAAACTATGCCTTAGTTCAATTTCCTTGAAATGCACAAACACAATGCAGCACAAACAATAATTACATGAAGATAATAGAAAACTTTACTGACATAATCCAGAGGAAGCAGCAAAAAACAATAACTACAATATAATAAAGTACTTAAACAACATAATCCATAGGCATGTGAATTGTAGACACTGCAGACACAGAAAAAGGGAACTATGATTTCTAGGATAGTTCTATTGAAAATGACATTGTGGATACTTTACGACAAACCAGCATAGATCACCAATACCACCACTGTGTATGCACATAGTTTACTTTCATGAATGCATCCACCTAAAACGAAAAACACATAACATTAGAGATGAATGCTTCTCCGTCGAGAAACTTCCACTTGTGGCTCTTTTCCTTTCACAATCAGTAACGGTTCTACTACAAGCCAACAAACAATAAATTATAACTAGCTATGGATGATTAATTTCACGAAATTAACAGATATATGTTCTTATCTGCGGTCTAAACAATTAAGGGTTCATAGGTATTGATACGGAACACTTCCACTTCAGGTCTGTACCAAAACATGGAACTTGTTATATATGCGCCAAACCCGAATCAACTTTTGAAATCCACTAATTAAAACCATCACTGCAGGATATAAACTATTACAGGGGAGAGAAATATCAAACATTGCATCACCCATTGATACGGAACCTGATAAATGTACCTGAATTTGTAACTGCCGCTGTCTGGATGCCCATTCTTCTTCCATTGCTCGTTTGTATTCATCAGTCTCCTTGAGCTTTTCTCGTTCATTAATTATATCATCCGCAAAAGCTGAGGTGAGACTAACACCTTGAGTACGTCTGGCATCTGCTCCAGCATCTAGTTGATAGTTTGACATTGAACCAATAACCTGCTGCTTTACTTCTGTCGAACAAGGACGCTCTTGCTTACTTTCCCGATCAGCACATTGTGTTTCACAAGAAGAAATCCCCTCTGAATCTGGTTTCTCGGCATCTTGTTGATCGGATTTATTGTTACAAACTTCTGGCATGCCTGATGAGGGAATCTTGAATGAGACAGATTCTTCAAATATAGCCCCGGCATTACATTCAGAAGATGCAACACTACATTCAGCTCTTTTATCACAAGATGGTTGAGAACTTGACACTGGCGGATCTCCAGAAATTGCTTTTTCCATAAATACAGTCCTTGTACGATGTGATTTTCCAGGTGATGAGGTGCAACTAGAAGTTGCCTGAGAAAATTCTTTGTAATTCTCACTTGGAACAACTTGCTCAGTGTTATCGTGTCTTTCACTTGATTGTTGGCTCTTGCATAAAGAAGCCTCTTTATCCTGAAAACTAGTGTTCTTATGATAAAAATTTTGGTTAACCCCCTGAAAACTAGTGTTCTTATCATGTGTTTCACTTGTATGATGATGTTGCTTGTCTTCCTCTCCTCTGTTGTACCAAAAAAAGGGCCGTGGAGGACTTTGCCCATCAAGGAAACTACTACCACTGCCATTATTCTTATGTTTATAACTTTGCCACCACGAAGAGAATGAAAAAGGATCTTCCATAACTGTTTCTCTTCTGAACTGAAAATCAGCTTCCTTGGAAGATGAGTTTATCTCCTGGCCAACTTTTTTATCAGATTGCACCGAAGGACGTTCCATTCCAGGATTGAGAGAAGCAGTGTCCAAATTTGTATCATCCGTTGGAACAAAGGGATGGGAATTTTGGCTTTTGTAACCAGTGTTGCTTGAATTACAGCAAAAGGAAGTTTTTGAGCGCTCTTCACTGCTTTTCCCTGCTTCAACATCAACATCCGGACGAGGATCATTATTCAAAGAGGAAGGACTAGCCTGATCCTGTACAGCAGCTTTACCTTGATGGACATGAAATTTTCTCTTAAGGTAAGCTTTCTCCCACTCTTTATGAAGCTTTCCAAAAGAGCCTTCCATGACCTCACAATCAGAACCATCGGTATCAGATGAACTACTCTCAAACAAACCATAACGATTACTACAGGGATATTTATCAGATGCTTGCTTGCACTTTGATATCCCGAATGCATAATTCCTTTCCTTAACAACCCGACATTCATCATCGCCCAAGTCCTCAAATTTATTAGCATGGTCAGGAGCAGGACAACTTTTGCTAGAAGAGGAATCACTATCCATTTCAGAACACCCCACATCTTCATCATCGTCAATGCTAATTATACCTCGAAACTGAAACTTTTTGCCCTTCATCCGAGCACTAGAACTCCCAATTTTATGTTGCAAAGACTCCGGAACGTCGATAAGAATAACAGTATCTAATCTCTCACTGTCAACATCAATGAGAACAACATTATCAAGATTCCTCTTCCTCTCACAGCCATTTAGAGTTCGCTTCCTCGGCCAAGTTTTGGGTAGAGAATGATCTCTCAACCCTCCTTCCCCTCTCATTTTCATTCGCCACGCTATGAGAGACAAAATATAATCTAGTTTAAAGAAACATAAAACAAGAAACACGCATTAAAAAAGCAAGAATTTAATCAAAAGTTAATAACCCCGAACCAATCGCAACACAATCAAGAAACCCTAATTTTCGAATACAGATTACTGAACGCGAAAATGATAAGATTCCTGAAATTCCCAATAGAGAAAAGCCAGAACTTGGAATGAAAACAACCATCGCCAATAATTTAAAAGCGATAATTAAAAAAAAAAAGAAATTTTTAAATAAAGGAAAATAGACATTAAAATCAAGCAAACGAACTTACATATTTTACGGTGGGTGATCGAATCAGAGTTTCAAAAGGAAGAGATTTGGGGACGCTTCTACTTTTAATAATATATGGCACGTGAGAGTTTTGAAAATTGAAACAGGGCAAAATTTTTGGTCCCAAAGGTGATGGTGATGAAATTATCAAATTTGTGGTGGCGCCGCTCATTGTCATGTAATCCGAGATACGCTATTACGTACGCTAAACTCAACTTATCAATTTGGGTGCATTGTCATGTGGCGTGAGAGTGACAGCACATGACGGACGAATAAGATGCGTAGTTGCTAACTATTTTCCTTGGTCTGTGATTGGATTTTCTGACAGTCGCGTGACGGTAATTTTTTTCCAACCAAATTCTTTTATTAATTTTGTGTTATTTTAATCAGGTACAAGTCAATGGTGTGTGCGTCATTACCCCCGAAGGGATTGACTAAAGCTTAAAAGCTAACAGCAACTAGGAAATTATTCAGCATTTTCCATGTATCTTCGTATACATATGTTTCCGTTTATACTCAATAATTTTACTTCTTTAATATGAAGTATGATGCAGAAATGTAAGAAAACTTATAATTAAGGCCCCTTTGGGATTGAGGTGATTTTAAAATTTTAAAATTTAATTTTACTGTTTAGTAAACAAAAATCAAAATCACTTTTCTCATAATTAACCTATTTTACGACTAATTTTGAAAAGTAGAGAATGAGTAGTTTTTATATTTTAATTTTGAAAATTAATTTTATCCTTTAATACAATTCTATAAATATCTTTAAAATTATTACCTAAACTCAAAATTATTATTATTTAAATTGGAAATAAAATCAATATTTTAATAATTTTTTGTTATAATTCATCAATATAAATTTATTAATATCAATTGTTGGTCGAATTATTATTAAATTTCTTTCACTATATTATAAATTTAATTATCAATCGTTTTAAGACAAAAAAATAAAAAATCAATATATTATAAATTTTATTTTTAGTTAAAATTAGTATAGTACGCAATAAAAAATATTGTATGTACATGTTTATATATATATAAGTAAATTTTATCCTACATTATTTATATTTTAGTCATTTATTTTCTCTCAGCAGTTTAATAGTAAAATTTACCAAACGTCCATAAGTGCTTTTAAAACTCACAGTACTTCTGAAAACAAAATTTACCAAACACTTAACTGATTATCTTCACAATTTATTATTTTTACAGCACAGCTAACAACAATTATTTTAAAAATACAACATTCTCAAACTGGCCCTAAATATGATTTTAATAGGAATGGCAATGGGGTGAGGAGGGGAGGAGACTGATATTCATGTATCCATCCATGATTACATATGTCTCTGTTCCCTCTCCATCTCCGTCATAATTATTTAAGGGGATTCTAGTCTTCTCCCCGAATAATAACAGAGAATCCCCGAGGGTCTTTGATCCCCCCCAATAACCTTCAAATAACCGATAAGTTTTTAGTTTCCGAATTTGATTTAATCATATTAAAAGAAAAAATTAAATAAAAGTAAATTTTACAATATATCTTTGTAAAATTTGGATGTTATAGCTTTAGTTTTTGATTTAACTTTCGTTTTATTAGATAAAAGTTTAAAACAAATATTTTGGGCCAAGGCCTTCCGAATAAAACCTGATTGAGTAGTAATTTAGAACTACAATTAGTTAACTATGCTGAGTAATGATCCAACCACAAACTCTTGTACAAACTTATTTTGTACAAATTGATGTGGCATGATAAGATTGGTTGAATTAAATATCACTTAGCCCATATGATTTGTTTTTATTAATTTATATTTTCATTCAACTAATGAATTAATGCCACGTCAGTTTGTACAAAATAAGTTTATACAAGAGTTTGTGGCTGTATCATTACTCTAACTATGTCTTAAAGCTTCATGGTATATCTGTATAAATACTTTAATATTTGTTATTTATACTAATATTTAATATTTTATAATTTAAATTTTATTGTTTATTCATTAATAATTCTAAAAATAAAATTAATTTTAAATTTAAAATGGGAAAATAGAGAATTGAAGAGAGGCTGGGGATTCCAGCTCATTCTTGTCCCTTTTCCAAGAAAAAAATTGGTAAAAAAATCATCATCGTTCTTTTTTTGAATAAGAAATTGGGTATAAAATCATTATTGTACCGTACCAAATGGGGAAAATCCTCTAAAGACCCCGCTCACAGGGATTTCTGCCATCCCTAGATTTAAAAAATGCTAATACTTCCAATTAATACAATCATGATGCGTGTTCTAACTACAAAACCTTCTTCCTGATACAATTTGATCATGTAAACTTAAATATTTTTTATGTTTCTTTGATCACATATATATTTCTCTGTTTTTATTTTATTTTATTGCATTTTAATGCCATTTAGAACTAATAATGAGTTTGGCATTGAATACGATGATTACTATTTGCACTTGAGACTTTGGAGTAGCGAAGTGGTCATGGAATATAGGAAGAAAGAAATAAGCGTACGGTTACATATGGACCAAATAAGCAACCACTTCAGACATGTAAACATTAATTATACTGAAATTGAACATTCAATCCAATTCGAACAGACCAATGAGCCTTTGGTCTAATGGGAGAAGACTTGCACTTACAATATTGAGTACAAGAGTTTGAGCCTCCATAAGAGCTTTATGGGGGTTAATTTTAGTACTCCCTCAATTATCAATATAATTGAGTGGAAACAGTATCTCCCTTATGAAATGTGAGTAAAGTAGGCACCCTTCGAATATTAGAGAGGGTTTAAAATATATGGACAAGTGCTTCAGTGTGTCAATGTATGGCGGTAGTTCCAATTATATAATATGATTGTAAATATTAATTGTAATGTCTGAAGTAATGTCAATAACATCTCTGTATAATAGACTTCTAAAAATAAAAAATTTCATTTCGAACAGATATTATATATATATATATATATATATGATAACGAATTTGGTTTTGCCAAAAAAAAAAAAAAAACTTAGGTTTTGGACCATCAAAGGCCTTCATAAAGTTAAAGCGGAGGCCCATCCTAGATAATAGGCCTATTTCAAAATATGGGTTAGTTTTGGATGTTGAAATGAACTCAGTTTCGAAGCCCAATAATGACAATTTGTAGTGAGAGGTTACAAAAGTTTTCACGCTGGCTCGGTCAACATACTTGATTCTCGGTGTGTTACGCATAGTCATGGGGTTTCTTTTCAGCAAGCACCTATCATCAAATTATAAACTCCGATTCTATTTTTTCTCATTTAAACATAATTTACAATTTACAATTTACAAATAGTACTATAGTTTGTCTTCCACCCAACAAGATATATGAAGCCATGGCTTTTGGTTTTACGTGGCATTCATCCAAAGCGTTCTTCATAATAAGTAAGAATCCATGATGATGAATGATCAACAAAACTCCCCTGGTCTTTTTTTCACAAATATTATTTTATGAGAAACTAATTTTTAGATTTTTAATCGCTTTTAAGATTGTCATGAAGGTTCGTCACTTTTAAAGTATCATGTTTCACGTTCTAAATACTGTCAAATGATCAATTTTTTTAATTTTTTATTAATTTTTTTATCATATGACGATACTCAAATTAGGGATAAGGTGATTTAAGGTACTGTTGTTTTTAAATCACAATTACAAAATATTTGTTAAACACTTTTAGTTATGACATTAAAGCCAATATGATTATATTTTGGTGAAAAACATCTATTGCTCTAGCTAATTTATTAAAATTATTATTTTTAAAATTTTAAAATTTACAGTTTTCAACTTTTACCAACTTTTATTTTACAATTTGAAGTTTAGAACTTCCGTTTCATAGCCACTAAAACTTTTAAGCCACAATACATCGATATCAAACAAACCATTAATTACATCATTAGCCCCATTTTGTAGTCAATCAACCTCCACGTGTAAGTTGATGCATCCCTCAGTGATGATGCTATTACAAAGGTTAGATGTTGCTTATTGCAATTTTTTTGGATAGTGGCAGAAACAATTTAAAAGTACGAAATTGCAATACAATGGTACAATTTTCAGTGATATAGAAGAAAAATCTACTAAATATACATAGCCAACGATGATACAGCAAATAGGATTTCTCACATTTACATTGATTGACACAGTGCTTGCAAGAAAATTCAATGGGATTTTTAAGTATTTCCTTCTTGGATATTATATGAGGATTCAAGCATAGAGGGTAATACAAGAGGAGAAAGTAGAGGAATGGGATCTTTATTTTGACTGAATGAACTGAATGAAGAAGAAGAAGATTTTGCAGCAGCAGCTGCTGATGATGATGAATTCATGTTGTACCCCATTGCTTTTGATGCACTCTTGCATTCAAGAGAAGAAGCCTTATTATTAGGCTTAATTAGCTGAAGAGGACATGGAGCTCTTTTTTGCAACCGGCTCAATGGCCTTTGAAACGCATACTCTTCTTTGTGAACACAAATTTGGAAGCCAGGGAACTCAGCACCAGAGTCCTCCATTGTCCTGTCTTTATTTTTTAATGTTCTTTAATCTCCTTATGTACTCGCCTTAGGCATTGTTTGAGATAAGAGAAAACTTGAGCATTTAATACAAGAGGCAATCAGGCTTACTCTTTGTTGATTCTCATTATGAAAAATATTCACAAGTTTTGGACAAATGCTGCTATACCATACAGCATACATAAATCCTCCGATCAACAAATGGGTGCTAATCCTAATCAACCAATCAACCGTTCATGCCCCCACCATCAGCCAGCGGCAGAACGACACATCATGAAGCACGGTAAGACCTAGAAATACTGGATAATACGAGAAGTACAATAAAATATAAGATATGCATAGCTCTTAGTAAACCATTCATGTGATGAGATGAGGTTGCGCAGTTGCCGCTGCCTTAAGAAACCTGCATTTGCTGATCATCCTCCATGTGAGGAACGAATCAGTGCACGCATTTAAAGAACCCCAAAGTTTTCAGTGACAAGATCCTCAGAAGCCACATGACCCTTTATTAATATAATAGTTAAATGAAGTTACAGAAAGCAAGTTTCCTTAAGACCAAGGTATTCAACTTTTCAAAAAAGTTTATGGCAGCTATCATGTAGATTACACAGCTATTCAATTAGATAAACATTTACAATCAGAGCCGATTTTTTATATTTCAAAATGGATGGTCATAATTTTGTTATGATAGTAAAGCCAACTTGGCGGTTCCAGTAATCTTGAACTTCAATATCACTAAAAAATACCATTAATATATTCTTTTCTGGTGGATATCATATAAATTTCCATTGCGTTCTCGACGTGTTAAGGGCAGAACATTGACTGTTGGCAAGTCCAAGTAGCAGAAAAAAAAAAACAGTGATGGTGCATCAGTCCCTGTGTTTATCGCAAGATACACGTATGCAAAACTATTTAATAGGTTAAATGCTTAGCCTACGCGGCTGATCTTATGAAGATGATGACTATTAGCTAATGTGAAGTTTGCATCATAGCTCATGCTCCTGACAAGTCCAGTTTTCAATGTCACCGAAGCAGATTGAATACATAATTCAATGTACATCAGCAACATAGAGTTCAAAAGATACAGTCTTGTACATAGGATGGGATTAGTTACTAATGTGGGACTCCATGATCCTTTACCGGGACGAAAAGCCACGTGGCAGTACCCTGAAAAACTACTGCCCCACCAACCAATAATTATAAAGCCAATCATGTAGGTGTTGAAGATGATATTGGAGTCATGGAGTACCAGCATATAATTCTGAAAAAGGAAACGCATTTTGTCTTGCCTTTATCTCTTTCCATTCCCATTTGAGTTCCTTGCTTTAGGATTTCAATACGACATCATCCTCTCAGCATTTGGTCAAAAAGAAGGATCAAATCACTTTCATTTAGATTATTAGAACGAGATTTTGGTTGGACCGTTTCCAATGGGAAAGAAATAGGTGGATTGGCTTTGCTGGTCCACATATCACAGTCGTTTTTAGTTGGAAAAACCACATCATCAATCCCCGAATAGTTTATTTCCCATTTGGGTTCTGAATGGGACCAGAGAACCAAATGAAGAAGCTCCCAACAGTTTCTTTCACATGTGTAAATGAGTTGTCTAACTTCAAAAAAGCACGACGTTCAACAAAATACTAAATGGGATTTTCAAAAACCAAACCCATCTTTTTAATGCACGTCTCCATCTGAAATGAAGTTCAAAATTCATTCACATCCAAATCTTGTTGAATGTGGAAAAATTAAGTCATGATTACCTACAAATAAGCTGTCGCCAATGCTGCGGGTCCTTCTGCTTAAACGGAGGAATTTAAGAGTCAAGGTTGGTACCTTCACTCACCAATCAAAAGCAAGTAAACAATTCAATGATAAAATAGTTCTTCCAACTAGGTTTCTGACTTATTATTTGGCCCTTTTGTTTAGTTCTGTTGATTGTTGGAGAGTAGTTGCTTTATATTTGTGGACGCCAGTCCAAAATAAATGTCAAACATAATTTCCAAGTCGTGTGTGACCAACATAAAATAAATTCAAGGAGCTAATTGGAAAGAGATTGATAAAGATGCCAGAAGATTGAATACAGCATTAAGTAAACTATGTACACAAGTTAAAGCTGACTATTCCATGGCGTCATTACACATAAATTTCCTTCTCTGCTTTCAGGTCTCCAACATCAGATTGGATCCTCAGAAAAGAAATAGATGTTTAAAAGGGGCAAATGGGGGAATTTACAAGAACTTTGAGCTGTCTCAACGGCTTCTTCCATATACCACCTTTGAGAAATGACGGGGCTCCTAAGTTTAAGTTATTCTTCAGTCAGATCAAGGTTAAAAGGCAAGAATATTGTGAAATTAACCTAGGTGGGGGTGGTTTCTATGTACATCGAGGTGAGCTAAATAAAGTTCATCATTCCTCAGGAACAGGATCTAACCAAGCCAAAGTTAACAAAAGATCTGGACTTGAATAGACCACCAAAAAGGAATCTAGTAGGAGAATCTTGTGATGCTGGTTTTAGGTCTTCGGGATTGCCCTTCACCTTAAGTATAGTCTGGCCAATTGACTGTCGGATGGAATCAATTATTTTAGCATCAACAGGATACCCGGATGCACCACCAACATAGAAAGTATTGACAGCTTTGCCTGATTTAGTTGCAACTTCTGCTCTAGTTACCGTGAGGCTATTTTCCCGGAAGATGCGTGTAACATTGGATAGCAGTCCAACTCTGTCTGTGGTGCATAATTCTAGCTTCAATCCCTGAACATGGAACAAACTAATCAATGGGAATGTTCAGAAAGATTATGTTTCATACTTTCATTGGGCTGTTTTCTTGAGTTGTATTCGTTAAGCAGAAAAATTCATGTTAACTTGTCAAAGCACATTGTCATTGGCAGATACACGTAAAAGAACATAATAAGACACAGAAGCTGTTGACAAAGATGAAAGATTCTTGCCTACAGAGTGTCTGCAAGCATGGTTGGATTATGACAACAGAAAATGATAATCACAAAAAAAAAATTATATTTATTATACAGTTATTCTCAAAATCCTCCCAATTTCTAAATGAAGGGCGACTTGAAATTCAGTAAGAGATGAGGCTAGATAATTAGTTTGTTTAAAAAAAAAAAAAAGCACCATTCAGTAAATCAATGGAACTTCTCTGCGTAAAATTTAAAACTGTAACTCCCAAATTCAAATATGTGATTTTGCGCTGACCTCAGAAACTCTTCTCTCAATAGCTGCTTTTAGACACTGTATCACTCTCTCTCTCTCTGCATCCGATTTCACAGGGGATCCATCTATATGCCTGATAAAGTATTCCTACAAAATCATCCCATTCAAAAATTAGAAATAACGAAACTAATAGAGATCCAACACATTTCTTTATCCGTAGAATCACAGACATCAACACGTAAATTTAAAAAAAAAAAATACCTGATATGCTTCTGGTCCCTCAGCATCAATATTGGCGTGAAAAACAACATACTGCATATCTGTCAAAGTGCAAACTGTATCAAAGACAAGCTTTGGCCTATCTTTACTCGTAATTGTAACCACTGAGTAATCTTTGTCATAACAATTAACAACATTCACATTAGGCCTTTGCTTTTCATCCAAGGAATCATCACCGGTGCCAGTACGTTCATAGTCCCTATCAGCAAACATCATTTGGTGAAGCCTCCTCTCAGTGTGGGTGACATCTTGTGAAACCTCAGTCTTGGCCAACCCAGATTTGTTGCTCCCCTTAAGTACATTACATAAAAGCTCCTTAATCACAGAAAGCCTCTCTGGGTCAGTGATTGCACCCCCAGTTTCTTCATCAGTCACTTGCATCAGGGCTGCAGCCCTTGTGTTGTGAGTCCACACCTCTGCACTCACTACATTGCATTTAAGGTGAGTGAGAACAGCAGTCACTTCAGAAAGTAGCCCTGGCCTGTCACTTCCAGTTAATTCTATTGCTGTGTGGTCCATCGATTGTTTAACCCCAACAGACTTCATTGAAGATGCAAAGCAAGCTTCTGGCCCAAGACACTGAAAGAGAAAGGAAAAATACCCGAATAATCAGTTGCCTGCGAAACATACCACAGGAAAAAAAAAAAAAAAGACAAAACCACATACAACTCAGCTCACCTTTCTAATATAATCTAGAATCCCTTCATCAGTAATCTTGTTTCCATCTTCATCAGTAACATTAAAAACTGTTCAAATAAGAAAAACAAGAACACATGAGACTTTATCTTCATAGTGAAAAATGAAAAAAGCTATAAAGTTTAGAGGGGTGGTGTTTGTCAGGGAGAATCTTACCATCCATAAACCAGCAACCATCAGAAGATATGTAGGCTTTAGTTACAATAAGGTTAAGATCCGTAAGAACTTGCACGACTTCGAGAAGTATTCCATGTTTGTTAGCACTATCAACCTGCAGAACCACAAACCGGAATGAGTACCAAAAAGCCAAGATTTGTTGTTTAAAGAGTACCCAAAAAGCAAAGAATAAGAGCTAATACCCGTATGACAGTTGCATTCTTGCAGGCTTCATTATCAATCACAACCCTGACAAAAGGCCCATGTACAAAGTGGTGTAAATCGCAAAGTCTATAAATTTGTTCACACTTGAAAAAAGAGAGTGGGAGGGGTGAGAGGGTGGCTTTATCTGTAAGAAAAGAATTTGAGGTTGTGTTGATACCTGGGTGGATTCATTCTTCTGATGAGTTTCTCATATTCATCATCACTGTCATGTGAATAGCTCATGCTCAGCTCTGAGGAGAGAAAAGAAAATGGAATTATTTCAGATACAGAAACAGGGATAATACAGACCAATAACAGAACAAAAGGAAAGTAAAGTTTACAACTGAATCGTCACGGCCAATCAAAAAAGAGATACTTGAACTTAAAAAGGCAAGAGTAAAAGAAGAGAAATTTAAGCAAATAACCATGAAAAGGACTTCTTACAAACATCTTCGGATTCAGAAAACTGACCCACCCACCCCACCCACAATGAAGAGCTCAAAAACTCTGTAACAGAACCCACATACCAAGGAAGCACCAATAGAACACAAGCACAAAAAAATTTGTCTGAGCAAAGCTTTCAATTAAAGGCCTCAAAGACCACCAACTTAACAGAAACACAAAAACCAAGATATATTAACCAAAAAGAATAAAACTGAAAATAAAGAAAACCCAGAAAGCACGAGAAACAAAAACAATGATAACAACCAAGTTAGCACCTACCCATTACAATTCTTCAAAGTGAATTTTGTTTTTTTTTTTTTTTTATCTTCTCTCTTTTCCTCTCTTGCAACAACACAACACAACGCAAAAGCCTTTGCTGTTCTAATTGTATATTTGCTGAATGAATATAAACATCAAGAAAGTAACACTACATAAGTATGTATATATATACACGCGCAGGCACAGGACTGACTCTATTAGAAGAGATCTTATTAGTACCCGGGACTCTCTCTTGATCCCGCTCTCGTTAGGGAAACTAAAATATTTTATGAATATTTTATTACCATAATCAATTAAAAATATCCCCGATGACTCATTCGTTTACTAATCAGTCACCAGACACGATGCTCCAAAACCGAAAATCAATTCAAAAGCACCCCCACCACACACACTCTGACACTTATTTTTATTTTTAATTTTTTTTTTTTAATCTTCGTATTCGGTTGTCTATTTTCAGTATATATTTGGCGAGTACCCAAAACGGGTAGATGTCAGCAATTCTAAGACGATCGAGGCGTATATTAGCCGCTCTCCCGAGATTATGCTATTGTATACTGGATGCGTGGCGTTTGTGTGGGATAATTAGGCACGTGATGGAAAATGTCTTGGGGGTAGGATTATGATGTTCCACGGTTTCTGGAGAGGCCGATTAAGGATGCGGGATTCGGGAACAGGCGGCAGATTACGAGTGGCTAATTAAAGATTTTCGAATTGGCACATTTTCCTGCTAACACCTATAAGTTAGGCCTCTGATTCTACTCTTTAGGGTGGTTTAGGGGCTGTCCCTGATTTAGACCGGTCAATTTTGTGAAATATTATCTTTTTCAATTAATTATTAGTTGTTACTATGTTTTTAAACAATATTATCTTTTCGTTCATTCTTTGTACTATTCAAAACAAATTGCATTGGTTAATCAATTAATGAGATGAATGCATGGTTCAAATAAAAGTCAATTTTTAGTTAAGGATAAATGGGCAATAGTTACTAATGGACCTTTAATTCAATGTGAGAAATTTTACACTTATAATATTAAGTGTAAGGGTTCGATCCTCTATAAGAATTTTATGGGGTTTAATTTCAGTACTCCCTTAATTATTAACATAATTGAATGAAGACAGTCTCTCCCTTAAGAAATGTGAGTGGAGTAGACAACCATCGAATATTAAAGAGGATTTAAAATATATGGGCGAGTGTTTCAGTGTGTCAATGTATGGCGGTGGTCCCAGTTATATAGTATTAATTGTAATGTATGATGTAATATCAGTAACATCTCTGTATAACATACTTTAAAAAAAAGGGCAATAGTTTGTATAACTTAATTTTTTTAATCTATTGGAATGAATATCTAGTTATAATTTTCTTCTCAATGAATAAGATTAAATGAAACATATAATATAATTAGTGACAAATTTAAGATGTTGCACAATTTTTTTTAAATTTTTTCGTCCTTTTTAAATTCAAATACTTTTTTATTGTTTTCTCTTAGTTATGTGGAATTTGAATTTAACTTGCCAATCAAAACTCAAACAAATATTATTAAAATATGACATGTTGAGATATAATTCTTGTTAACTATCTTGTTCTTAACGTGATTTTATTCGGTCTTAAGAAGACAGCCTAAATGATTTTGTCTCTCGATGATCTGTCTTATCACGAAAGTAAAAAGGTCAAATTTTTGAATTCCCGCACCGACCTAGATTGATCGACTATAATGTGGGAGGAGTGGGGTGCATAGCAATTGAAAAAAAAAAAAAATTAGTTGCAAAAATTAAGATCTTCATTGGTAAGTCAAAACCTCATATGCATGTTTCTCTAGAAACTTGAAGTTTTTTGAGCAAATTTGTCATTTATAAAATCAAACACGTTGAAAGGATTATTTGTTCCATGTAATGTCACATTCACATCGAGAAGGCGAGGCACTTGTAAATTCCATAGGATGTCAATTTATTGCCAGCTTATATATGCGGTTAATTGTTTAAAACGCGACCTTTAAATATCATTTTTAATAAAAATACTGCATACATATAACGATTAACGACCACGGCAATAAAATTGGCAAAAATACACAAACAGTTTAAATTAAAAGTATCGCAACATAAGTTAAGCACAAATTTAGAAAGAGATCACAAGTGAAATCAACAGGGAATCGGAGTGGAATTGGCAGTCAATCAAAACTGAGATCGGCATCGTGTACCTTTCTTTATTTTTTATTTTTATTGTACCAATACTTTGACTTTTTTTCTCTGAGGATATTATATCCCGTACAATAATTGAACAGATACA
Organism: Citrus x clementina; assembly: GCF_000493195.1. Lineage (NCBI taxonomy): Eukaryota > Viridiplantae > Streptophyta > Magnoliopsida > Sapindales > Rutaceae > Citrus > Citrus x clementina. The sequence continues at coordinate 20,447,297 of NW_006262274.1, read as the reverse complement.
TAACTGTTCTTTCTCTCAATTTCATCGAAAATTTTAATTAAAAAAAAATATATGGAAAGAGTATAACATTATGGTCGGTTTGAATCAAATGTACGAGACCAGGCAACGGATTTGTAAATCTCATGTCACAGAAAGCTCCCATTTTAAGTATATTTGTAACCGTTGCGTTTTTACTTAATTTAAAAAAAAAATACAGTAGCTAAAATATTTGTTAAGTAAAATTAACTATGAAACAAATATTACAAATTATTCTTAAACTTGTTGTTACGCTATATCAATTTCTTTGGTGGATGGCATATATACCCCGTAAATCATTTTAAAAAAAAAAAACCTAAAAGCACTTTCAAATCTTGAATCTATCAAGTTGAACTTAAAAAAAAAAAAATTAAAAAAACAAAACAAAATGGTGTAGTAATTAAGGCACGGTGGATATAAATGCCAGCACATGGTGGTCGAGAACCGCTTGGGTCAATATTAGTGTGAGCGCATACACGCGTGTCTTACGGTGGATGCCGGCCTCATGTCCGCTGCACGTGGCCCCATCTCTTGCTAATTAACTTTTACTACTCATTTATTAATTAATATATTTATATTCCCAATTTATTTAATTAATAACCCATAATCCAATTTCTGTATTGGGTTATGCACTACTTAATTTGCTGTAATATGTTTGGAGAAAATTCATACTTGCTGCTTTGGTCTTTGATTATATATGGGAAAAATAATATAGCATTAAATGTTAATACCTTATACCCACCATAAAATTAAGTATTTATACGTATGGCACAATTATGTGAAAAATATGACTCATCATAAATAATATTAAACTTGTGGATCAACCAAATAACATCTCGTTATAACATCACTCAGTAAATCATTATTCCTCAGTTCTACTCTACCTACAATACATTGGTTGTAAATCAAATGAAAAGATTCAAAACGAGAAAATAAGGCACAAGTGTCTAGTCGAATTGTTTAATGAGAGTACTTGTAATCGTACGTATTGACAAAATGCGGGAAGTTATTTAAGGATTAGGTATGCATTACGTACGTGTTTGTGCTGCTTTGATCAATCATCAATCCAAATATAAACTTTTTATTAAAAAAAAAAAAAGAGCATGATTTACGCAACAGCGGTTTCCGAAAACTCCTTTGATGTCGGAATATTTTGGTGTAAAATTGGTGTCTTCCACCCATATTTCGGTCGGCGCGATTAAAGTGATTGATTTGATTGATTGGGGCGGGCGGCGTTGGTGCTGCATCTACGCAAGGGGCACAAATTATAAGACATCGTGTGTGCTAACATGTGCAAATCCAAACGAGCCACATTACTCAACTCCCGGAATTTGTCTCGGCACTTTGACGAACAACAAAACAAGTGGAACGCGACTGCAATTTGCAAAATTAATGCGACATTCGTATATGCAACGCGGGCACCAGTGCTAGCGTAACCCCCTGGCCATTCGTTCGAGTGGCGTCCTAATATGCAGCCATCTTTTTATCTTTTAGCAAAATGTATGTAATGCGCGCATTATCTTACCTAGCCCTAGGCTGCCCCTCTTGGAAACGACATTTCTTTATAATAGCCAAAACGTTTCATTTTGATTAGTACATGTATAAAAAGGTGTTTTATCATGAGTTTATAATTGAAACATATAATGGATTGAGAAAAGAAAAGGGTGCCATTTTGTTGTGTGTCTATGTTTTTTGCACTAAACCAAGCAAGACGAGAAGTGATAAGGCAACTTTGATGGCACGGTGGGCGCAACCCCACTTTGTGAAAAGCAGCCAAATAAAAATCATAACACTTATCTTGATTTGATATTTTAATGGAATCACTAATATATATATAATGAGGTGGTTGATTTTATTTGTGAGAGTCTTTAGTGTTCACATATCTTCACTCCTTATCTATTCATTACTTATCACATGCCTATAAATATTACAAAAATAATATTTAATAGTGAGCGAATGAAAACTAAACAACACTTCTAAAACACCCAAGATTTCCTCTTTATACTAACTTTATATATCATTATAAATGATATTACATTCATTCATTAGATAAAAGAATTGTTAAATAAATAATTTTACATGTTAGGAAATTTCATCGTCTAATTAATAATTTATACATAACTTGTTATTAAATCTTTTAATTAAGACATTCACTTGAAAAACGTAGAATTATTGATGGACATTGATGAGTTCTTTTTTTAAGAGAAATATCATTCAAGTAGCGATAAACCACGTGCAACAGCAGTCCACGATTGGAATGGATGAACCCATCGGCTTGACAAAACCACGGCTAACTACTAATAACTACCATTCTAACTGTCTTCCACAAAGCATCATCAGCGCTACAAGTTAATTAGACAACTAATCGTGGTTAACTGATCGCTTTAAATTCATTAATACACCTTACTTCAGTTTTCAGTCAGCGGTCAAAGCGGCCCGGACTGACGATGTCACAGAGAGCGAGGTGGTATGTGTTTCTTTAATTAATTTTTAACTAATTTTTTGGGGACAAGCCAAAGGTGCACGTGACATGCGGCAGACGAGTTATCAGATTTACATGTGGAGCCAGCATGGCAGTCACGCACGTAACACGTGCGAGTCATAATATTCTTTTCTTTTCTTTGTTCTTCTTGGACTTAAATAGTAAAATTAAAAAAAAAGTATTAACTACATATATTTTTTTATATACAAAATAATACGAACTCAGAGTCGCAGAGGTCTCATGGAGCAGCCGAAGGGGCGTTCTCATTTGTTGCCAATTCATCATCCACGTAAGAAAAAGCTAAAAAGTTTAAAGGTGGGGGGTGCGATTTTGACGTTGGCAAACGGTCCCTTTTCTTTTTAGTTCATTATATGTATAAAAATATTAGATATTTTTGGATGTTTGGCACAGTTTGGATTGGAACCCGCTTTTTAGGATCTGGGTCCATTTTGCGGATAGTGGACCCAATGTTGTTGGAACCTGCTAGAGGTGTATGAATTTAGTTATCCATTTGTTTTGTTTTTTTTTTTTTTTTATTTACATTGGCACAGGTTACATATAAAATCCAGGGCAAAAAAGAGAATCATAATAATAATAATAAAAAAACTAGTATTCAAAATCTCTAAAATCCTTAAGAGCCAATGCTTCCCGCCAAATTTATTGAATAAAAAGTTGTTGTTTATAGTCGAGTGACAGTTTTATTTTTGGGACAGAAGCCAGCGGCGTTTGGAATTATTAGTGTTTAGTTGGGATGCGATAGAAAGGCAAAGGGGAAGAAGAAACAGAGACGCAAAAGGTGGGGGGGGTCCCCGAACGCAAACAGAGTCGGGGTTCTGCGGCAGCACAAACGCAAACGCCCACAGCCGTATCAAGAAGATTCAAAAACGCGCCCACGTAATAAATGAAACGACAGTTCGACCCACGTCGGGTCGGTCCCCACGCCGACCACACGCCATCTTGATTCTCCAAAGATCCTCTACCCGTTGATTGGTATGATTGATAGGGAGATTGATAGATACACTGAAATCTGAAAAGCATGCAAGTTGGTTTCTCTGGTAGACAGCTGGCTGAGAAAACGAGGCTTGATTTTTAATTAATTAATTTGACGGCTGATTTCCGTTTTGTTAATTTCCAAGAAATAATTTTTTTTACTTTTACCAAATCTCGTTTATTATTCAGAGACGCAGTACACGGTCGTCTAGTAGCAAGATTCGTCGCAGTACTGGCAGGGTCTTGCTCTTCGAGTCTCGAGTCTCGGCTCTTCAAAAATCAAAATCAAATGCATTAGTCTAGACCGTAGGCGTAGCTACTCTAAATAAAGCTTTTGCAGTGTTATGGATATGGCCACAGATTCTTTTTCAGCTTTTCTTTCTACGTAAAAACAAGTTCTCCCAACACCCCCCCCCCCCCCCCCCCAAAAAAACAAAGGTTGGAAATAAAAAAAAAAAAGGGGGGGGGAAAATATTATTATTAATATTAATATTTTCTAATGATAGCTCCTGCTAAGTTACACTACCGTTAGTTCGTTACGTACATGTTACCATGTGACCATGTGTTTGACAATCAGAATTGTGTAATTTTACGACCAAATTTGTGTTCATGTCGCGCTCATTTAACTAGTGACAAATTTATATATTTGAGTTTTGTACGATTAAATTTAAGAAATTACATCTTTTTCATTAAGATTCTAAGCCAGTAAACCGTTTGAAAATACAGATAACTAACTAACACACACAAAGAAACAATTTTATTTTTTTAAATTTTTTGTTTTCGTAAATGTTAGCGTGTAATGTTGCAATCAATAGATGAGCACGCAGACTGCTTGTTGATGCTCCACCTATAAAACTACTTCTCACGTAATTAAGGTGTGTTTGGAATTAAAATTGGACAGCTGTAATTTTTATTAAAATGTTTGGTAAACACTAGATGTTGTAGATTGAAAGTTATATTAATATGATTTTTTATTTGTATGATGAAAAATCTATTATATCTTTAATAATTTTATCAAAATTTATATTTATTACATATTATTAATTTTTGTTTCATAGTTATAATTTTTTTCCACAACAACTGCAGTTTAAATTTTAAATAGAACTTTAATTAGGTGGCACGACATCTCCATGCATGTAATTTTTTTTTTTTTGGTGCAAGAAGATGTACGCACATCATTTTTTCGGGTCGTTGTAAATGCTTTTAAAATAAAATTAAACACTTTAAAAATATATATTTTTAAGGTGTTGGATACTTGGATCTGTGATTGTGAGTGTATGGACCCTAATTCGCAATTAATATCATTGCTGATGCATTTATGGATTAATGACCATTTTCATATATTTATATTATGTAAAGGTAGTGTAAGGCGTAAAGTTTGTATTGCGAGTTTTCAACAACATAAGAGATTAATGGTGCGTTTACTTCCTAGGATGGGAATGAGCTGGGAATGAGAATGAGATTTCAATGTTTACTTGGCAAAAATAAATGGGAATGGGAATGTGCTAGAATGCCATTGATGTGTTTACTTGGCAAAATAAATGGGAACGAGGAATGAGAATAAGAATTAATTTACCACAATACTCATAGTATTAATAATTAATAAAAATAATTATTTTATCATTATTAACAATATTATCATTATTGTTGTTGTTGTTGTCGTTGTTATTATTATTATTTTTATCATTATTTTTATTGTTAATAATGATAATATTAATAAAAATAATAATAACAATAATTAATAATAACTAAAATAATAAAGTTAATAAAATTTAATAATAATTATTATAATTATTATTAATGACATTTAAAATAATAAATTATTTGTGATTTGAATAAGGGTAATTTAGGAATTATGAAAAAATTAGAAGGATAGAAAAATAAATATATATTTCATTTTCATTCCCACATTTTCATTCCCAACCCCTTACGGGAATGAGATTCTCATTCCTTATTTCCAAATTATGTAGGACCCACATATTTTATTCACATTCCCAAATCATATTTTATTTACATTCTCAAATTATATTTTGCTAAATAAACATAGATTTCATTCTCATTTCTTCATTCTCATTCTTTAAATCCACAATTAAACACACCATAAGAATCCCCAATATGTGAAAGCACCACTGAAAATGGAACGACGGAAATATCATTAATTGGAGATAAAGCTGCTAGTGCTATTCACGTTCAAAAAGATACTTAAATGAACATGTTGAAGAATTTGATCTTTTCCTTCAATTCATCTTCATAATAATTCACCCTATAAAACTATTTAGCTAGCCCTACTACGTACCATCATGAACCCTAATGATGAGAGAGAGACACACTAACAAGGCAAATGCTAAGTTACAATAATTGTAACATACATTCTTCATGTGAACCACACAAATTGTGGGTCCTACAATTTTGTGTGGTTCACATGAGGGATGTATGTTACAATTATTGTAACTTAGAGGCTCCCCACTAACAATTGGGGTGGATTGAAAAGCACGTCACTCGAGATTCAAAGAGTACAATTGTACAACAGCCACGAGAAAAACATAAGGCAGCGTACAACAACAACAACAACAGAATTATAGGGAAGCATTAACAACCAAATAATGAGTACCATTCATATTAGTTAACTATAAACTTCGTGCCCACCCAATTAGCTTTTAAAACAAAATATAATATACTAATTAAATCTGACTTTTTTTTTTTTTTTTTGGATCAATAATGGGCTCTAATAGAGCTAAAACACCACTACGCGGGAATGGGCAACTCCAGCTATATCGTTATTAAGAATGCTCTGTAAACCAGGAGGAGCATTAGTAAGAAATTGCAAACCTAAAGGTAAGGACAAGCTAAAAGAGGCCAGAAAATCTGCTGCTATGTTCGCTTCTCTATAGATGTGGTTCACTCTCACGATCCAGTCCCTGCTAAGCAGCTCCCGAATGGCAAGGATGAGAGAGTGATGCTCATTAACAGGAGTGGTCGGATTCTCCAGAATTTGAGTAACAGATTTGCTATCAACTTCTACCCAAATCCTTCGAAACCCTCTTTGCCAAGCCATGCAAAGCCCGTGGTACAAGCCCCATATTTCCGCAGTAAGAACAGAACAAGCACCAAGGTTGACGCAGAACCCAACCTGCCAAACTCCCCTGTAATCCCTAACAAGACCTCCCGCTCCTGCAACACCTGAGTCCTTCCTAGCACCATCAGTATTCAATTTTACCCACGGCCAGGATGGAGAGCTCCAACGGATCCACTTCTCAACATGTCTCTTCCCAACACCGAGAGAACTGTTGAAGCAGCTTTGAATTTCAGCAACCCGCGAATAAATATCCAGCATGATACGATCACTTTCCCACATCTCATGATTAAACATGAGCTTATTTCTCCAGAACCACAGCCTCCAAATAACTACCCCAAAAATTAACGACCACCCTTGTGAATCACCATGAGAGCTAGCTGTATGAAGGTTAGAACCCAACCAATCTGTGAGGCCATCCAAAAAGAAACTTTGGTGAGCTCCATTAATCAGAAGACGCTTCCAAATTGCCATTGAATAGGGGCAGTCACGCAACACATGTAGCGTATCCTCCCGGACAAATCCACAACGCTCACAAGCTGTATCCATGGCTATTCCCCGAGATGCAAGCTCGCAATTAGTCTTGAGTCTGGAGTGAAGGGCTTGCCAAATAAAAACTCTGATCCTCTGCGGTCCTTTCCAAGACCAAGCTAGCTTCCAAACTGAACTCTCCTCAGATAGCCACGGCTTAGCAAGGAGCATATAAGCTGAACGAACAGTGAAGTGCCCCGAAGGGGATGCAGCCCAATAAAAATTATCAGTCCCATTGTTCGAAGACGGAGGCATGATGGACGCAATCCGTAACACAACATGATGGGGCAGGAGATGGCTAAATTTGTTCCAATTCCAGGAGCCATTCAAAAGCGTAAACTGAGCAACCGGTTGAAGACTTATATCACTGGGAATACTAGAGAGAGCTAAGTTCGCCAAAGGTTGATCATCGATCGCCCAACAGTCCCACCAAAATCTGACAGTCGTTCCATCACCAATAAACCAGCACAGACCCCGTCTGGTAGGCTCCCAAGCTCTCCCCACAGCCTTCCAGAGGGGGGAACCTGCATTTGTACGTAAGTTATGGTGGGTATCAGTTGGGGAAAGACCATATTTAGACAACAATACCCTAACCACAAGCTTTTCAGGTTTGGTCATAAGAAGCCATGCAATTTTCATTATAAAAGCTTTATTCATGAGAGCAAGCTTCTTAAAGCCAAGACCACCAGTAGATTTTGGCTGACATACTCTGTCCCAACCAATAAGGCTCATTTTCCGATGCTCCCCATTACCACTCCAAAGAAATCTTCTACACATTTGTTCAAGCTTAGAAGTAATACTTGCCGGCAGGTAAGTTGATTGCATTGCATAGATGGGAGCAGCCTGTAAAACAGTCTGAGATAGGGTGATCCTACCTGCCAGAGATAAGTGAGAGGCACTCCAGCCCGAAAGCCTCTGATCAACTTTATCCAAAATCTCCTGATACGTGGATTTTGTGATACGCCCATGGAGAAGAGGCATTCCTAAGTATTTACCCAAATCAGAGGTGGCAGTAAATCCAAGCTCATTACTCAGGTCATGAGCGGTATGCCCTGGAACATTATGGGAGAAGAAAACTTGAGTTTTAGTTTTATTCACCTTAGCACCCGAGCTAAGACAAAATGAATCTAACACTTCCGTAATAAATTGAGCTTGATCCTTGGAAGCTTCAGCAAGAAGTAGCAAGTCATCCGCAAAAAATAAGTGGCTCAAAGGGGGACTCGAGCGAGATAGCCGAATTGGCCTCCACATATTCTGATGAATAGACTCATAAATCCCATGACTGAGACGCTCTATACAGAGAACAAAAATATAGGGGGATAATGGATCACCTTGACGAACACCCCGGCTAGGTGAAATGTCCTCAGTAAACTCCCCCTCCCATAAAACATTCATTCGAGCAGTTGTGAGACAATTCATAATTAGCTGAACTAGAGATGGTGGTAATCTCAACTCCGTAAGAGTATCCGAAATGAAGCTCCAGTTCAGCCTATCATAAGCTTTTTCCAAGTCAACCTTAATAGCCATCCAACCTTTCTTACCTTTTTTACGTTTCATAGAATGAATAATCTCCTGAGCAACGATTATATTCTCAGTGATATGTCTTCCTGGTACAAAACTAGTTTGGTGAGGTCCAATCAGATCCGGTAAGAGGTGTTGCAGTCTATTCACAATGAGTTTCGTGATTGTTTTGTATGTCACAGTACAAAGACTTATGGGACGATAGAACTTGAAGGAGCTGGGATGATCAGTTTTCGGGATTAAAACCAGGAGAGTCTTGTTCACCGTCTCTGGCACCACTCCATCTTTGAACATAGATTTTATTGTCTCACAAAGCGAATCTCCAACAATACTCCATTGTGTTTGATAGAAGCAAGCTGGCAAACCATCAATCCCCGGAGCTTTAAACGGGCTCATCTGAAATATAGTACTACGAATCTCCTCATTGTCAACTGGCACACCAAGGCTAGCCAACCTAGTCTCTTCAATCTCTGGGAATCGGTCACGCAATGGATACAATTGATGCAACACTTGATCAGGGGCATACAACTTCGAAATGAATTCCACAGCTTCTCTTTTAATCGCTTGAGGGTCATATAACCAAACACCACAGCTATCCTTGATTGCTTTAATCCGATTACGGGCTCTCCTAGTGATTGTCTTTTGGTGAAAAAATTTGGTATTTCGATCCCCAAAAGCAATCCAGTCTCGTCGGGATTTTTGGAACCAAAAAATTTCTTCTTGCGCCAAAACTGTCTCCAGCTCCTTCCTCAACTTCAACTCTAGTCGAATAAGACTCTTGTAAGGTCTATTCTCCATTGCTTTTTGCACTCCCCCAATCCTGGCTAATAAAGATTTTTTCCGATTAAAGATATTGCCAAAAACGTTTTTGTTCCAATCTGAAACATTCCGAACAAAGTCGTTGGTAGCTTGCCCATAAGACTTAGAACGATCCCAGCTTGTCTTCATGAACTCGTTAAACCGAGAATCCTTAAGCCATGCAGCTTGAAATCTAAAAGGCTTTTGATCCACATTCCGATGAATATATCGCTCAAACCGAACAAGCACGGGTCTATGATCAGAGGCAACACGGGGAAGATGCAGTACCGAGTAATTCGCAAATTTTACCAACCAATCCTGGTTACACATGGCGCGGTCAAGCCTTTTGGATAAACCTCCACGTGACCACGTAAACTGGGGACCGCTAAACTGCAAGTCAACAATACTGTTTGAGTGAAACCAAGAATTAAAAAGATGGCAAATACCCGTGTTGGACTGGGATCCCCCACGTTTCTCATTAGCATACAAAATAGAGTTGAAGTCACCCCCCACAATCCAAGGGCCCCTCATGTGATGTGCAATCTCTCCTAGTTGAGTCCAGAGTTCCCGACGGGTTGTTGACACAGGACTAGCGTAAACTGCTGTCACCCATGACTGCATTACATTCTGATTCATAACTCTAAAATGGATGAATTGTTTGTGATTAAGCACCACCTCGATGTTTAAATAATTCTTCCATAATATCCAGATCCCTCCAGTAAAACCCACGGCTTCAACCCGATGAGACCTATCAAAACCACTCCCCTTTATGAAAAGATCAGCTTTCTTGCCACTAATACGCGGTTCAGACAACACCACCACTGAAGGCTTATAACTTGAGATTAAAGAATTAAAAGAGAGCTTAAAACTCGTCGAGCCCGCTCCCTGAACATTCCAAAACATGACAGATATCATAAAAATAACCAGAGAAAGAAATGCCTTACTGGCGGGTACCCCTTGGCGATGTCTCCTGCAAACCAGGAGTCTCATTGACAAAGGAGGTTTCAACATCAGATGTGTTGTCATCAACATTATTCATAATATCATCCTCTTCCCCCACCTCACCACTATCAGGGGGATCATTTAACTGTTCAAAAGGAGGTTGGTGCCCTGGGTCCACTTCATGAGCGATCTCTTTTTGAGCCCCGCTAGTTTCCCCAACAAGGATGTTAGGTGGGTAAGCGAAGGAAACTACTGTGTGATATTTTGGGTTAAGAGTTGTATGCGCTATGGAGGGACCACGGGAAGTAGCAGATGAGGGGTTGGCTTGCTTTGAACTGGGGGTTGCTTTGGGACGTGGAATAATGTTTGCATGCATGACTTTAGAGGTTCCAGTAATTGTCTGTTTAGGTTTGGGCGGTTGGGGCTTGGCAATTTGTTTGCCCTTCATGTTAGGTCGTAGGGTCTGTGATTTAGGGTTAGCAATGAGATTAAAAACAGGTTTAGGCTTACTCATAGTACGGGAGTAGATAGATGGGTTGGGCAATTGATGTAGCTCCTTCGGGGAATCATGGAAGGCCACTCCCACAGCCTCAATATCCTCAACAGCATCCTCAAGAACAGTGAAACGTGACATGCCAGCATTATGATTTTGATTTTGCATGTTGCTGCTCACATTCTCCTTACCAAGAATTGGCGCAGCCCTTCTTCTCCTTGGAGCAATCATCCAGGGGCCAAAACTATCTTCCCTGTTTCGATCCTCCTTTCCCGCATTAGTGTGAATGGTTGTGGGAGGTATGAATGCAACCTCAGTACCAATAGTTGCCTCCAGTGCAACCTCTTGTGCATCTCCAGATGTACACCCATTGCTTGAATGACCATAGCGCCCACATTTGAAGCATATTATTGGCAATCCCTCATATTCAACTTTTTGAACACTGCCATTAATTTTAAACTGAGAAACCAGAGGCTTAGTGAGCGATATTCGCACCGCCAGCCTTGCGAATTTTCCTCTTTCATTGGATGCAGTGTTCACATCAATTTTGAGGACAAACCCTACAAGCTGACCAACTTTCTTCAGGATACGCTTATCATAAAGATGCATGGGCAGTCCAGGTAACCGAATCCAAGCATTAACTGTATCTAATTTAGTCACCTTGCTGTCAAATTGTGGAGACCATGGTTGCACAGTTAAATAATGTCCCATAATGACCCATGGCCCCTCCGTTAAGACATATTCAACATCCTCATAAGACTGTAACCGAATCAGGAAAAAGTTATTCTCCAAGTCCACCACTGAAAACTCCCCAATCTTTTTCCACATCAATTTCAATCTATTGTACAACACTCTGTATCCAATATCTCTACCCAGAAGTTTAACCACAACTGAGTTTTGCCATGGTTTGATTAGCTTCTCTTGAATGCGTTTCGAAAAGTCTATTGCTGGCATAGCTCCATCAGAACGTACCATGACATCTCCTGGCTCAAAATCCCAATCATCGTCTTGAAATTCCTCTCCCTCAGTCATCCCATGAACACTATTCTTCCCTTGGCCAAAATCACGAAGTGCATCTCGATAAGATGCTGGAAGCGGATCATTGGCATCCAGTCCATTCGCCCTCCAGCGGGCCTTTTTACTTGATCGATCATCGACAAACGGCGGCGGAAAAGTCCCAAAAAAACTAGAGTTATCGTTTGTTCCAATGTTCTCGTAGGGTTCCGACATACTCGGAACTTTTTTTTTTTTCGCTTCCAAGTTTTTTTTTTTTTTTTTTTTTTTTTTTTCAATTAAATCTGACTTTAATTTAACTTGCTTGGCATAAAAGCTACACATGGATAGTCGTTTGCTAATAAGATTTGTTAGTTGAGAGGTTGGTAAACGCCAGGATAAGATCTACCTAGCTAATTCATAATAATTATTAAAAGCAAAACTAAGTAACGAAACGCTTCGTGCATGGCATTTGACATCGCCGAGATGTGTGTATATATATGTAGCTAGTTAGGTTTCACAGCATGAAATTAATTTCCACCGCCAGCACTCAGAATTAAAGGGAAGCGTCGTGCTTTTGAATTACTGTGTACTGGTAATGTATATCAAACAGCCATCACTTTCGGTACTTGATCTTCATTCAGTGAAGAAAGAACATTAAACGTGTGCTATGATCGCGACAACGTAACGAGAGAAATTAAAATGTAGCATGAGCTTCATCTTGCACACCAACATACAATGTTATCAATCGGCAAAACGAACAAAGAATTTCCAATGGCTTAATGTGTTTTCTTGATTTGGTTCGCGGGTACTATTGAAATAAGTTGACTCAAAAGCAACTCATATGGCTAGGCATGGGGAGGAGATGAATATAATTAAGATTGGCTGTCGGACACAGACATGTTAAGCGTTAAACCATTAATAGGGAAGGTAAAATTGTTGAAATGTCATTGAATTTTTTGTAGCTGGCTTTTATACATTTGCCAGCTTTGATATGTTTACGCTAACTACATTTTCAGCAGATACAATGCCGTGGCCAATTTCAGGCCACTTTGTTGCTGATTATTCCATGCCTCTGTGAATTCTGGTTCGGGTGGCCGACATCTAGCATTTACTTAATGAAAAATCTAGGTAAAAATATTGAAAAAAAACAATTGAAAGCCCGTTTATTGGAGAACATGTTTTGGTAATCCGTAATAGCTACGCTTCTGTTCACAATTCACTAATACTGAATCAGTATCATCTTTTCGAAATTTAAAGAGCCCTGTTGTGCATTTAAAGATGCGCTGTTTCAGAAGAAAAATGTTTCATTATCTCATTCAAAGTTCCAAACTAAAGTTCTCCTTCGCTGAAATAATTTGTAAATGATGCATTTTCTTTGGCAGACGGAGGTATGTAACCGTCTACTATTGTTCAGCGTCTAACACATCTATTTTTATGCAATGGGCGTAATCAAGATACTAGTGAGGTGCATTTAGAAAATTCATCCAAAGAAAAACAAGGGCATCGTATATTTGATCAAATACAATGCCCAAGCACTTTGGGCTGCCTTTCTTTTATAGCCTTCACCTCATCTTTTAGGAAGGAGTGGTTATATCTAAACCCCTTAATTTAACCCTCCTTCCCCACTTTTCTATTAAATCTTTATTATGCATTTACTTAGTAGTCGAAATGGGTTGAAATCATAATAAATTGGAATCAAAATGAGCTTGAATCAGGATAGAGAATGAGAATCATAATAAATTATTTACTTGAGATGTAAGAATTGGAATCAGAATAAATTATATCGCCATTAATATTAGGGGCGGATCTGTTAGTGGTCTATATAAAAAAAAATTAGTTAGTTTGATTAAAATTACGAAAAATACCATTAATTATTAATTACGAAAATACCATCAATTGTTAATTACAAAATATCATCCATCATTATTACTTTTCTTTTACTTCTATCGACACCATTATAAAAAACAAAAAAATTTCCAACCCTTCACGATTCTTCATTCTTCATCAATTTACATTCACTGCTTCACAAATCATAATTCATCATCGGTTCATATTTTCCAATTTCTTTGCAATCTCTACATTTTTCTATTGGTATGTTACTATACTTTTAGAACTTGCATAAATTATTTATTTTTCTTAGATAGATTTTATTGATTTATTTTACATATTATTTTAGTTTATTATTTTGAATGTTTGATTGGCTTTTTTTTTTGTAATTAGTTTTGTGATTTATTAGTTTGAGTTGATTTATTATTGTTATTTTTTCACTAATAATATTTTTTAAAATGAAAAAGATGAACAAAATTGAATTGTTTAATTTATTTAAGCATGCTAATTAAGCTTGAAATGATTAATTAATTTATTAATTCTTATGTAGTTTCATGTTATGGTAATTTATAGGTTGTAATGTCCGATAAATCCAAGATAAGGAAAACTCTTCTTTGTTTCTCTGCCAAAGTAGATGAAGCAATTTAAAAGATCCATTTAAACATATTGATAAAAGAATGAATGCACAATCTTCACAACAAGTTTCAGAGAATTGGTTGCGGCTAAAAACCTCAATAACAACTACCAAGTGGTTAGATACTATTGATTCATAATCGATAATTGATGAATTCCATATTTGAAGCCGCGAAAAGTACAACTTTAGTTATATTTTTGTTTTGAATTACATTTTTATATAATTAGTTTGTTTAAAGAAATTATTATTTGGTCTAAAATTTCTAATGTCCTCTTCTTATTATGTGTATTTTATTTTTTTCTTATAAAATTTTATGTTCACTTTACGATATAACTTTTTTTAAAAAAATTTAGCCCGGGGTACTTTAAAATCCTGGATCCGCCAAAATACTGGATCTGCCCCTTTACTAATCAGTAATCGGAATAAACTGGATTGTAATTGGAGTATAGTGGAATTGAAATGGGTGAAAATCCTAATGAGAAATGGGAATCATAATACATTGTTTCTCTTTAGTTGTACGAATTGGAATTTGAATGAACTGCATTGCCATTGATGTGTTTACTTTATCTTGAAATCGAAATGGATAATTACAACTTACTAAATTGACCTTAGTTTAGTATTGTCATAATAATAATAATAATTATTATAATTATTATTATTATAAAGGATAAAATAAAAATTATAAGATTTAAGTGAGGATAATATGATCACTTTTGGGAATGAGATTCTCATTCTCGCCTCTCTCCATGAGAATAAGAACTCTAGTAATTATTCTCAATTCTAGGTGAGACTCATCACTCTTATTTTTATTTCACTTCTTATTTAAGCAAGTAAATACACTATTCATTCTCATTCTTTGATTCTCATTCTCATTCTCAATAAGTGAACCCACCATAAATTAGTACAAGTTACCAAAAGGTCCTTAATGAACTATTATCATAATACTATTTTGTATTTTAATAATTGTGATTATTGTTAATAATAATATTATTAACGTTAATATTAATTAATTATAATAATACTACTATTATCACAACAACTACTAATAATAATAGTAATAATCATCAAAATCAAAATCATCATCATCGTTGACATCATTATTGTCATTAGATCAAAACCGGTGGCGGTTGGCGACATGATCGCTACTGTTGGTTCGATGCGACCATTGCTAGTGGTGGCTCGATGCCATAAGTGCTGCTTGTGTGAATTGGATTAGCCAGAGATGAATCTAGGGTTTGGTTTGATTTTCATTATTTTTTATTTTTAATTATTATCTAAATCAAGGATAAAATGGAAATTAGGACTTTTAGTTGGGGGTAAAAAATTCATTAATGGGAATGAGGTTTTGATTCCCAAACCATTGAGAATCACAACTCAATGAATTTTGGGTCGTGCACAATTTTCATTCCAATTCAAAGCCTGCAAGAAAACGCATTATTAATTTCGTTTCCAAAATTCTCATTCTATTGTTAGTAAGTAAAGATGCCCTTAGTTTCTAAAATTCCTCTTGTAAAAACAATTTAAAAAATTTATTTTTTTACTCTATCATCATCATCACTACGGTTCACCTCCACCTATTTTCAGCATGTGACGTCCATGGCTTCGTTTCAAAAAAAAAAAAAAAAATGCACCCCCGGTTTATATCGATCACATCTACATGCCCTGTTGTGATTTCCTCTGGTTGCTGTATTTTTTAATTTTGAATAAAATAAGTTATAAGACAAATAAAAAACTCGAAGTTGATGCAAACTCCGCCAGCGCCAGCAAAACTAACTAGAATATCTAGAATTTTGTCAATTATCCAAATTCGTCGGCAGCAACAAAATTAAATAATTCAGAAGTTAACAATTAAAGAAACTCGTAGCCAAATAATTAAATAATTTGACAGGAAAGCGGAGAACAGATCAACTCAGGATGGTAATGCTGAGAGAGTGTGCGTAGATGAGTGAGAAGGGAAAAAAAAAAGAACATTCTTGAAAATTATTTTTATTTTTTAAGAAGGCTATCTTGGAATAAACAAAAATAATTTGAAAATGGGATAAATTGAGGATTCAAATATGATTACCCATGTGATAATCCATCAGCATTAGGTCCCTACATTCTTGGGAAGGTAGTATTTTGGAAGTTGGAATAGAACCAATTGACTGTAATTAACAGTGGCTTAAGAACTATTGATTCCTTCACTGTCCTCATCTCGTATCAACAAAAAAATTTAGAATATATAAAAGAGGCTGGCGCTCAGTTATATTGCACGTAACTTACGCTTCACACAACAACAGTGTCTGGTCCCACCAGTGGTACTGTTACTGTGAGAGGATCGTAAGTTAAGTTCAACATAACTTAAGGCCTCCCTATAAAAGATATTATGTCGGTCATACAATAAAGAAATTACATCAAGCTAATGAAGTTAATTATAGAAGTGCGCATAGGAAACGGCAAATGAAGTTTGAATGCGCAGATCAGCTCAGGCTCGGCCCGTCAGCCGCGCACTTCATTTGTAAACTTACGAACTGGCTGGTGTTCATTGTCCAGAGGCCCAAAAGATGGAACTCTTTTCCATGCGTCTTTTATTCAGCCCCCACTAGTCCACTACTTATCTCAACAGACCCCGATGATATTTTTTTTTTGCACTTCTCTTTTTCAATTTATCTTCGACTTAATTTAACCAAAAACACATTTGAAAGTTCAAATTTTCACTACTAATTTTCACTGGCTTTTCTACTCTGTATGTGAATCTATCTCTAAAAATTTTCTACCCAAACTGAATAATCAACCTAGGACCAAAACATGTCTGAATTTATTCTATGATGTTATGAACTATTATTATTTCTAGACGGAATATCTATCATGAATGAATGGTTAATGTTTAAAAATAACAAGATAATTTGTTTGATTTCAGACTCAAAAAAAAAGGAGGGGGGAAAAAAGGAAAAGAAAAGGAGGTTGGGGACTCATCCACTTCTGTCAATTCAGATAATTGGGGGCAAAAAGAAGTGAGTTTTATTGTTCTTCCTTCATGGTTTCATTTTGGATATAAAAGAAAAAAAGAGAGAAAAAAAGGGGCTAGAGAGAGAAGGAAGCCGTGGATTTTACTTGCAGGATCATTGAATGCAATGTTTTTGTTATGCTGTTCATTGATTCATTCGCATCTAAGGATTTGAGAAAAATAGTAATAAGGGTGACTGTAGAATTTATTAGGGTACGTTCAAATATTTAATCTTTTAATGATAGATATTCAATATCACGAGAAATTTCACAATACCTCTCAAGTGTCATGTCAGTTATACAAAAAATAAATGATATTATAGTATATATGTATTTATTTAGAAAAAAAATGGCATGTAAATTTTAGTTATATGAAATTCAACTACGCATGTCATACATGTATTAATTGATTGTATTATCTTTCATGTATTATAATTCCTCTCATTTTAGAGTTGGTGAGATAAATTATAGTGTTAGATGTATTACTCAATTTTTATACTACTAACACCGCCTCAAAAATCCTTTTAAACCTCATTTTCTCAATATACTTATTAAAATATTTAAAAATCATATCATTTCTAATAACACCCCTTTCAAATGCAGAAAATAACTCCAATTTCTTGCTTAACCGATTTCTTTCTCAGTTCTCATGGTTTTTGTATTATGAATGGAGTTTGCTGTTTTAACCCTAACAGACTTGGCAACTATTAATGTAAAATATATGTGAATTGTGAAATATGGTGTTGATTACGGATCTCGGCAACCATAAGAAATCGGTCAAGCAGAAAAATTAAACATGAAAGTAATAGCCGTAAAATCAAACATGAACAAATATAATCTATGAAATTCTTAAACCAATTTCAAACTTAAAGATACACAAGTGAGGTGTAAAGAGTTTGTCATGTAGTCTTTTTTCCCCCCTTTACTTATGATTAAGTGTAATTTTAATAAAGAGTAATTAAATTGCAAACAATCAAAAAAGTTTTAGGAGGACATTAAAACAGCAGATGATAGATCCATAAATTTTTATACAAACCTGTTTTATTTGAATTGATATGACATAAATTCATTGACCAGACGAAAATATAAAATTAAAAATAAAATCATGTAAACTAAGAGATATTTAATCCACCCAATTGAGTTATGCAACATTAATTTGTATAAAAAAAATTTATACGAGAGTTTACAACTCTTATATTTTTAAACATAAACATTGGACAAACAACTTGGAAGTATTAGAATAACATCTAATTAAGAGTGTGTTTGGCACTTTTTACATCAACTGTATTTTATTATAATGTATTTGATAACTTAGTATTGCATTGCATTAAGTTATAATACAATATCATTTTTGGTTTAGTATGCATTGTATTATATATAATAATAATATGTTATATTACTATTTATATTAAAATTAGATCTTTATGATTATCAATATTTTAAAGCTTTATAATTTATTTTTATCAAATCACCGGCGGCCACCGTAGACCACCATAAATTGCCGCTAGTTGTAAGATTCAAGTATCCATTGATGTTGCTTGAATCCTTGAATTCGCGAAGCATCAATGGATTCAAGTATATCCATTGATGTCTATTTCAAAAAAAAAAGAAAAAAGTATTCATTGATGTCATTTTTGGTACTAAGAGTCCTCATCAATCATCCCGAGAGCTACTTAATAGCACGTGCATTACCGGCAATGGAGCCTGCTTTAGTTATCATAAGTACCTGTATTGTTACATAGGAGAAATTATAGAATACATTTATTGTATTACAATTAATTAATACATGTATGACATGTGTAATTGAGTTTAATATAACCACCACTTGCATGATAGCTTACAAACTAAATGCACACATGTCACGACATTATTTATTGTTGTATAATTAATATAATATAACAGATATATTCTAGAATTGATCATTACATAAATCCAGCAATAAGAATTTCAACGACATCAAAATAAGCTTCAACGGACGTAAAAACCGGGTGGCCGATAGTGGCCCCAACGGTGGTCAGTGGTGGTTTCAATTAAAGAAAGCGATCTAATGAAAATTAATATAGTAACAACTGAAAGCTAAAGATTGGGGTGCGGGTATATTTAATGCTAGGTACCCTCATTAATTCAAAATTTAATACAATAAAATTGTTTTTTTTTTCTTTTTCATTCTACACGTGGGATAGTAGTACTTTTATGAGGAATAGTATATTAAGAGCAAGATAGATATCTCAAATTTTTTTATCTTAAATTTTATATTAAATAATATATTATTCATTAGGTAGTTGATTTTTTTAAATAAAATTTAAGTAAATTAATTATATTATTTCATTCAATTAATTGATGAATATCACATTTGAGATAAAAAAAAAATTAAAATGTATAACACTACTTGCATCATAATAGTATATAATGCAGTGTTCTAAACATGCTCTTAACATCATATTATTGAAAACAAAGACAAAAGCATTTTCAAATTTCTGCCCTCTACTTCCCTCCTTTGTAATTGCATATGCATCTTATTGTTTCTCTTAAAAAAAAAAACATTTATTTCATTGTCGGATTGAAAATTTGAGGGCCGTTTTAATAATATGTAATAAATATAATTTTTAAATAATAATTTTAATAAAAATATTTTAATTTTTTATTATATAAACAGTAAATCAAACCAACTTAAGTTAAACTTTTTTTTTTTAATTCAACTTAAGTTTAACTTACAATCGTCACCAACTTATTATGTAATAATATTTGTGAAGGACTTTAATACTATATTTTAAAGCTACGTACGGTCTACGACTTCAATGCCAAACAAACCTCAAATCCATTGGCTGAGGGTAAACGGCTGTATGTCGCTGACGACCTGGTGCTCATCGGGTGAACCATTTGCTTAAGGCAGCGCTTAACTTACATTTGATGTAAGTAACAATTTCATAACATGAACCGTTGGATTTTTTAATTTGCAGATCCAACGGGTGTAGTGAAACATAACGTAAAACTAAGTTCGGGTAGTGGTTGGAAATTCATTTTTAAAAACAAAAGAATGGTTACCTGCTAAAACGGTTGTTGAAAAAAGGAAGCAAAGGGGTTAGTCGGTAAAGAAAATGTTAGATGGCAATGATGAGTGACAAGTGGTCACTGGAAAAGACAGAAAATTGAAGAAAGAAGCCGGAATATTGAAGAAAGTGACGAGTGATCGCTGGAAAAGCCAAAAAATTGAAGAAAGAAGGCGGAAAATTGAAGAAAGAAAGTGACGCGTGGTCGCTGGAAAAGCCAGAAAATTTATTTAAGAAGCCGGAAAATTGAAGAAAGAAAGTATAGTAAATAGACTTTGAAAGAAGAAAGCATTAGAAGCAGCAAACGAGATAACCAAAATCGTATTCCATTATTTCATATCACAAATTACGGAAACCTAAAAAATTACAGCCCCATAAAATCGAAGCTACAGGTGCTGGAATTTGGCAGAATTTGGTGAAATGTGAAGCATCATCTTGTCAAGTTGTCTTCACCATATAATTTTCGTAACATCATTCCTTGTTATGGGTGGGGCGTGATTATTGGAACATGGTGATTTGGAAAAATTTCAGAATTGATCCTGCTAAAAGCATGATAGAGCAAAGGGAAGAAGGTATCCGTGAAAATTGCATCAAAGTATTAACAGGTGAACCGGAGTTAGATGAAGTTGCCTTTTGTCGTGAAGAGAAGAAGGCAGAGGTTGAAAATAGTGCAGAAGATAAGAAAAACGAGCAAAACAATTACGGTTTCATTTCGTACTTGTAAGTAAGATTCTGGTATTCGTTTTAAACAACGCATTGGAGGTTAATGTTAATCGATATGATTGTAGTGTTTGAATTTCAAGTTTAATTGTTAGGTTAATGGGTATAAGAGAACATGTAACATATTATAAGTTTGTAACGTAATTGGGAAATTTAATTGATAGTATGAAATGCAATTGATTGAAGATTGATAAGATATATTTGATATTTCAGTGGTATTTTTCATGTAGTTAATGTAATTTATAAAATGATAGATCACATGATGATGATAGTGAAGAATGATCATAATGGAAAATAAGAATAATGGACAAACAACCATAATAGGGGAAAATAAGGTGGATTAGACATAATATTATGACTCATGGGGTCACATTGTTTCTATGTAATTTTTTGTTATCCATGTCAAAATATTATGTCTATATTTTATTACTTTGTTGAAGAAGCTATATTAAATTTTTTAGCTATTGTGGAATTTAATTTCGCTCAAGTTGCAAGCTAAATAGTATTGAATATACAATTATAAACACAGTCGCATTAATCAATGTATTGGCTTCCTGTTGCAGCTTTGGATATACGAATGTGTAAATATACTGGGCCACTTATATGGACGGGAGTTGGATGAAGATCTTGTTCCCCGAATGCTTCGATGGACTACACTGACTCAGCCAGATAATGCAACAAATAGATTGCATCTTATGTCAACAAGAAGCAACCGATTGTCTTCTGTACCGGTTACATTAGAGCCATCGCATAAAGAGAAAGATTGTAGCTACTACAAGAGTCTGATTGAAATTACTGGGGCTGCACAACCGGTCCAGATCGTTGATGGCAACTATTCCAAGCATGGCGAAGGACAAAATACGGTACAGGCAACATCAGCTGTCGTTGTAAGTATACTGCAAATCCCATGTATTCCGTTTAAAATTTCATTGAGCCTGAATATATGGTAGATGGAAATTGGAGTGATTCTGTCAATCTCTCTTCATAACATAAGGATATAGACATGCATCATACCAGCCATGTATATCAGGAAATAGAGTCTGTTTTAAAGCATAGGGTCATAAAACCACTGACAAGTCTATAATATTATTCACTTCCTTCTTTTACTAAACAACAACATTGCTCCAAACAAACATAAAGACCGATTGATGATAGTATTCATTATCAACAGCTAATATTGTAACAGCCATGGTAATATATGTTGATATGGAGGAAAAATATAAGCATACGACTGTTAATAAGGTACCCACAAAGAAGACGCTCTAACATCTCTATAATTTATTATTGCAACAAACGAATATGATAGCAATTGTTGTTCGAACTTCACTGGAAATGAGTTGAATCATCAAGACCACAACCATAACTTGTTTTATTTGTTACAAAAATATCCACTTTTATATGCAGTATAAGATCGAAATTATAAGTAAAACTTTATTGATTACATGAGAATGAAGATAGCACTGTGCTACGACAAGGAGGACTAACTCAGATCTTATCAAACATGGTGGCTGCAGCAACCTCACAATTGAAGATTGACATAATGACAGGTATTAAGCGACTGAGGAATAATATAGCTGAAGAGCTGGAAATTCATTACAAAATACTGATGGAATAGCTTAGAGAGCAAAGGGAAATTTTATGCCAGAATGAAGAAGCTCCCATTGACATTAATGCTGATAATCAGGTTTGGGATAAGCTGAAATTTGGGTGGCATTAAAGAGACTTAAGGCATTTTTATCATTAATTCAAGGATAATATAAGTGTTACAAGGAATTAGTAATAAAGTATAATTATAGTATTATCCTGTAGTCTTTAGATAATCCACGGTCAAATATAATAATAAGTTATGTTCTCCTACAATAGGCAACAGACAACATGTACACATTATGCTAGTGATGTTCTAGGCATTAACAATAATTGTTACACGATAGCTTAAATTGACCAAATCAGCGTTTGCAGACCAAGATAGTTTAATGTTATTATTGCACGATGAAAATCATATTATACTCAGCAGTTTGTAATAATACTTACATGACACCCGACAGTAACTTTGGCAATTGAAAAACAGGGGGTGCAGTTGGAATATGATAGCAGTGATGCAAGGGCCCAACTGTTTTCAGTTTCATCAGCAGCAGCCATTCGGCGAACCAGGGGATTGCACAAGAGAAGTAGATTACAGCCAGCTGATGGGGCTGTACAAATCAGGCATCGCTTGCCAGTACCAGTTAATATTACAGGCCCTTTCACAGGAGTTCTGCCAGCAGTGACAACAAAAGTAGAAGAACTGGACTCAATAGAAGCAGAGGCCAAAGCTGAATACCAAAGCTTAATAGACATTCAGTTTGAAGGGCTAAGTGTGAGAAATTTCTATGAAGAAGTGCTTTTCGTTGATTCTAATTGGTTTCAATCAGTGGTCCAGGGTGATTGGCTGAACAATGATGTAAGTTTTAAATTATCTCTTTTGCTCGTTTATAACGAACACAAGAGAGCTTACTAAATATAACAAATGTCATATTTGTTAAATTTCAGCACTTGAGTGTTTACCTTAGGCTCATTAAGCAGCGGCTGATCAACTCCACAGTTTGGCAGGAAAAGCGGTGCACTTGCATTGATACTGAATTTTGGGTAATGAATTTCTTTTTGTTAAAATAATTGAATTTATACTGTGACATTATCATTCTACTTTACTTTGTATTATGGTTTTATTGACCATGACCTTCGCGGCATAAACGTAATTTGGAAAACTTTGATACTTGTGAACAAGTTTGTGTTATATCCATTATATATACATGATTACTAAAAGGGTATGAAAGTGTTGAGTTTTTAAAGGAATATCAGGAAAATCATAGATTACAATACTTACAAAAGTAATAATTTATTTTGGGGACGTGGTTCATCATCTGTAAATAGTTGTTATTGTTATGTACACATCCCATGAAACATGTGATTGTGTTGATGGAAATTAATTGTGCGCTATAACATTGTAGGTAAGTGTTTCTGGGATTTGGACAAAGATGGAAACATCACGCAAAATGATCCACAATGTGCAGTTTGATGATTATCTAATTAATAGATTCATGATGGGGGAGAGACCTTGGTCGTCTGTTGACCATGCAAGTAATCTCTATAGCCAATTTTCATATTTGCCCTGTCATTTGGTACACATCCATCATAATGCTATCATTGTTATGAATGGACTTTGTTCTTATATGTGCACAAACATGGTTGTCATTTCATATGCAATTGTTATAAAGGTTGCACAATATGCTTCTTGTCATATTAACAGAATAACAGGGAGAGTATACAGACATCAGGATAAATTTAATGCAAGTTATTAACAAACTAGTTATATTCACTTTTCAACAGTATTCTGAACTGGTTCTGTGGCATTTTCACTCACTTTCACTCCTAAGGCTGATGTTTATATGACCTTATTTATCTAGTGAATGCTAATATATTTGTTGCAGTTTCAAATTGAGAGGATAAGTAAAATTTTCCTCATTATGAAATATTTAACAGTTTGTTCATTTAATCAGACTTTATATCCTTATGTATATTGCCTGTGTATTACAATATCTCATCAAACTTATGCACTGATTTCTAGAAGAAGACATACTTATACATGTCTCTCATACTTTATCATACAACGTATTGATTCTAGTCAACTAATGTAATCTTTACAAATTTACCTTTCAAGGTATATATGCCCATCAACTTAGGTGGTGCACATTGGGTTGCAGCAGAAATCAGTTTTGCCGAAAGGCGAATTACGATCTATGATCCTCAAACAGAACTTATACCAACTGAACAAATAATTAAATGGATTAGCTGCTTGAGAGAATTGTTGCCCCGATTGTTGATTGCTTGCCCAGGATTCCACAGAGACTGTCCAATGCTCCGTGTTTCCATTGATCCTTACGACGTCGTTAGGGTGACTGCCGGCGTTCCCCAACAGCGACCTGGATCTGGGGACTGTGGTGTATTTGTGCTCAAGATAATAGAGTACTTATGCAGTGGATTTCCTTTCAATTTTGGTCCTCATGATGGCCCTCTTCTCAGGCACAAGATAGCTGTGTCTATGTTAAAGGATTAAATTGTCTGACTGTTAGCACAAGTATATGGTTGGCAGAAGCATGACCACATTAAACTCTTGTTGGGTATTTGTATGGAAAGGCGGTCTAATTTTAATGGTATGCACTGTTGGCCTTTTGATTCAAGTTCTGTTTTCCATTGTATGGGTAACAAAACTTTGTAGCCACCAGTATTTTGTTGTAGCTCAGCTGTCTTATTTATGGACCTTATTGTATATTTTATCATATTATCGAGTATTATGTTACAGTCTTTTGTTGGATCAACTTCAATAAAATGTTATGTAGTAATCTTCTACTTTTGTATTGCAGATATACTTGTCAAAATGTTTTTTCTTTTGCTTCAACGTTGTTTCATGTTAACTTAATGGCTTGCGTTCGGTTTTTTCTTTTAACTCCATCCTTTTTCAAGTACTTCATTTCTAAAATTTTTTTAACCCGTTACTCCATTTCCAGTTGCATGATGCACAATCCTATTAATGTTATGCTGCACATTTACTGATAAACTTAACTCATACGTTCCCTCATAATGCCTATTTTCAATTATTTGACACAACATTCATGTCTTTGCAAAGGAATTTTTTATAGCCTAATGAAGTTTATCGGGGCCAAATAATGTTCGGGTAGCCATAAATTTCAAATCTATATACAACAAAGTTACTAATATTTGGATGTAGCCAAGCGTCCTCATTTTTACATTTGTCACAGTTTTTAAAATTAAATTACGAATTACACACTGTAGTCCAAGAAGATATTAAAGGAAGTATAATATTTTTAAGTCTTATTTTCGCATTTCATACTTATATAACATTTGAAATAATTATTAAAGCATCTAATCCCTAATTCAATCGAATCGCACCTACAAACTATTACAATATATATATTTTGTTAATAAATTTCAAGTTACACATACATTTATAGTTTTATAACACTTCTAATTGACCAAAAAAATTCCTGAAATTAAAATACATAACATAAGAAGCTCCATGTTTTATTTACATATCGGGTAAAACATGTATAACAAAGCTTTATATACATATACAAGTTCTACAATATACACACATAAACGTAAAAACAACATTTCCCATGCTGCCTTCTTCCATTCTGTGCATCCAGTTCTGCAATTTTGTTTCTCTTTCAAAAAATATTTCCCAACTTTGCCTCCTGGGACGCAACCCACAAACTTCCTAATTGTTGCATTGACACATCTACATTTGACATTAACCAAAAGTTCCGTCAAATTACATATCAACCAAGATAATAACAAAAAATTTTCAGGAAATATGCAATGGCCAACGTCATTGTTGGCCTTTTTTTCTCACCTTCTCCAATTCTACATTTGTTCCTAGATGCACCGCTTTTTTCATTCTTAGGTGTCATAAATGGTGATGGATCATGTAACTTCGGAGCATAACTGACTAATGTATCGAAAGATTTTCGGCGCTCTGTCAGCACTGCACCCACTCTTGCTTCTTATTGCATCCCTAATCTAAATAAACAAAATATTCTGAAGCTCCATTTATGTAAATGCTAATAACAGAGTCAAAATTTAAACTTTTCCCTTAATTTAGCAAGGACATCAAGGTTTCAATTTGTTAACTGATTTATATATTCTAGTTTTGATTTACAGATATTGCAGGCATTGCGTTGAATTGTACGAACTGCACAAAATGGCACCGCGAATAAAAGGAAAATATTGTACAGAATAGAATATTTTCTATATAACTCCTATATATTCATCATACTCTGCGAAAACAGTGAGAACAGAACAAAAGGAAAAAATAAAATTATTAATTCTACAGAACCCCAAATAAGAGAAAATATTGTTATGGAAAAATGAAATTAAGAAGGTATTTTAGCTTCTTTCCTTCATTCTCAGAGAACTACAACGTAACATGATTCATGGTGGCTCTGAAAAACAACTCAAATCATAGATACTAAACAAACCAAAGTACAGATGCACAGCAGCAGAAGCTAGCAGCGGCATACAACCCTCATTTATATTAATAAATAAACCAAACTACAAATACTCAGAAGAATAATCCAGCAGCAGCAGATTAATCAATCACCAGCATACAAACCTCACATATATTCATCATATTAACCAAATATATGGCCTTGTTGGCTCTGAATCACAAATCAAAACAGAGATACTAAACAAACCAAAGTACAGATGCACAACAGCAGAAGCTAGAAGCGGCATACAACCCTCATTTATATTCATAAATAAACCAAACTACAAATACTCAGCAGAAAAATCAATCACCAACTTACAAACCTCACATATATTCATCATATTAACCAAATATATTCATCAATTTTAGCAAAATATTTCCGGGCTAACGCTATTCAGACATTTCATCGAACACTTGATGAATATGGTCCATTTAAGACTTTCAAGCAGGATAAATTAATTATACTTATAATTGCGAAACCAATCTATGATATTACTCCAACGGAAAAAAATAACGACATATATTATAAATTTTTCAAACACTCTCTAACCTGTGAAACTGCAGCTCCCCGTCATTTCTCCATGTACTAGTAACGGACAAAACTCTGAAACCATTTTTTCCCCCTCGATTTTCAGCCTTTGTTCAATACAATCAAATATAAAGCTATATGAAATTTTCGAATATTTACTTGCAGCAGCGAGCTGTTGCTTCTTCAATAATCCTCTTTCAAAAGCCGCGTAAATTTTTTCTCTTTCCAAATTTTCCTTTCTTTTCAAAAATTTTAGTGATTACCGCCTTACCTTCAACCGGCTGTAATGATGAATTTGTGACCTTGACTTTACCGTTGACCCATTTTGCAACTTGTTTTCATCCGGTTGCAACAACATTTTATTACTCCCCCATATTAACACGTGTTCCACTTACAGTAATTAAATAGTCATCTCAGTAATGTTTCTTACATAAAATGTAACGTAAGCTTACCCTTTGCTTAATATTACAGCTAATGTACGTAACTCAACTGCAGGCTGCAGCCATTTATTGATGTACAGTCGTCTGCTTTTACTAGTGATCGTTGGCATCTTTAAATTGTCATGTACGGCGTTCGATCTTCCAACATCATCGTTTATGAATCACACCCACCATGATACGGACCCAATTAAGACCCGACGATTGATTATTGTCACATGTGATATTGCATATTTTAATATGGCCCTAATAAAATTAATTGTTTCTCTGTTATTCTTATTATGAGAATTTTTTTTTTCTTTTCAAAAGAATAAAAGATTTTTTTTTAATTTTAAATCAAATTGCAACTTGAATATTGAGCTAGAACGAGTTAAATCTATTTTTTAATATGTAAAAGAAAATCAATTTTATTAATAAATATGAAAGAACTTAAATTTTAAATATTTAGCAGAAAATTAGTTTTTCTAATACATATAAAAGAGCTTGAATCTTCAATTTAAAAAAAAATGAAAATGAAAATGAGACGTTAAGAATGAAGATGTAAAGCACTCAAGATCTAATACTCCCCCCCCCCCCCCCCCAAAAACCCCATTTTAAACCCCAAATGAAGTATTGTATCCCTCATTCTGGTCATTAGCTAACTATTTCTTTTAACCATTTTTATCTTTTTTTCTTTAAACAATAGAGCTAGGTAATTTTTTTTTTTAAATTTCAAATACCTCGTTTAAGATTTAAGCAAACTAGCTTAAGAGTTAAGAAACTTATGCACCTTTGTGAAATACGTACTTTTTATTTTCTGATGACGGGCTACGTCCCTAGTTACTTTGGTTTGTTTAATGTTTATCACACGATTCTTAAGTAGACAGCTCTCAATTTTATTAACTTGGAATCTGTCAACCTCAATCTTTGACTTCAAATTGTGATTTAAATTCCATGCACTCATTCCATCGAATGTTGTAGATTAGATTAGTTAAAGTAGCGTCCGTTCGAGGTCTGGGAATGTAGATTCATTAAATATTTATTGGAAGAGATTTGCCGCCCTAATGGTCCTACCCGGCTCGAATATGAATTAGTCAAATACTAATATAATTTTCAGATACCAAATAATTTAATATATAAAAAAAGCGTCCGTCCATTCTATTTTATTAATAATAAGAGAGAGCATGATAGTTTCTACTAATTAAAGTTGTTTTTTTTTAATCACTTAAGCCTTTTAAATATTTTGTACTCAGTTTCCTTGTTGCCGTTAAATGTTAAGAAAAGAAGCACGCGAACCATGTGATCTTCAATTTAAAACGTGACGAAGACAATGCATGCATCGCTTTTTTCTTTTTTTTTTATAATACCAATACGGAATTCGAAGATAATATTGGGCGGACTTATTTTGATTTGAGCAGGGTATGACATTTAAGGTACCAAAGTTCTCTTAATAAGTATTGAAGACAACTGCATTCTTAAGTCTCGAAATCAGGACCACGGATCACTCTCTTTGTATCAATGTCTTTTTTCGAAAATTCTTTGTATCAATGTTGATATTAACATGTCGAGATTTTTTTAGTATTGCAGCAATTTACAGTTTAGTCAAGTGGAGAGACAGGTCTATAGGACATTTGGTATCCAAATTAACCTTAAAAACTAACCATTAGTTGGAGTGGTTCCTCACTTCCTCTTATACGTAAGCTTGTTTATTTTCTCTCTTGCGGCCAACTCAACTACTCAATAATCACCCGCTTACACTAAACTCACGCCTCTGTGAAAGTAGTCCATCACATTCCATGCAGCTACTGGGGCTTAGATCTGATACCACGAATTGGGAGTCAGACCTAAAACACCTAGGACATATATTACCAACACATAAACAAGAGAAACGATGTAGATTAATCTAAACACACAAACATTATTGTAAAAGACGAACAACAGCATCAACACATAAACAATGAAACATTAACCAGTCTACGAGTCTAGAACTTTAATCCAAAGCCATGCAATTTTTGTTCAATGATTTGGTCCAAACGTCCTACCATTTCGGGTGTCAGGTAATTCATCCAATCTCCGACCACACCTCGCCGGAAAAAGGTGTTGTACCCTTCGCCGGAGGACATTTTCCCGTTTCTGTTGACCTCCAAGTTGCTCAAGTTATCAAAGCTACATAACTTCAAGATATCATCCACCAGACCATTCGCTTCTTCTGCTGGCGAAAATGGACATCCCCAGAACTCAGCCAGCATCTTCAAACGAAGACTGGGCTGTTCTTTCAGTTCTTCATACTTTAAGAAGAAAACCCTGTCAGGTTTTTCCATGCTTGCCTTCCAGTAGCCCAAAATATGATCCCAAAAGGGCCCATACAAACTCACTCCCCTGCAAAACTTATCAAAAGTTTCTTCAAGAGAATTTGTACCCTTTTCTTCGGGTCTCAGCTTGTTGGTAAAGTGCCAGAGCGACACAAAAATGTCCTTAGGGTTCCTACACAAATACACAAGTTTGCAAGCTGATGATGAATCTTTAACAGATGCAGGCAATGAGACAAAGGGCAAGTGGGTTGCAAAGAGCCTTGGAGAGGTCAAGGTGGTGAGGTCAGGAACCTGATTATCAACATATAATTTAAGCTCAATGAAGGGTACAAGCTCATGAGGATTGTTGGTAAGCAAAGGGTGGTTACAGGGATTATCAACATAACGCAAACGGTTGACTATGGCAAACGTTATGGCCTTCAGCCAAGTGGTGCCTGCTTTTGGAGTGGTGACAAGGAGAATATCAGAATCCTGAGCTTGGAAATGTTTTTGACAAGCAAGAACACCTTGTAACTCCCTGCTTGTGTGCCAAAAGCCTTGGTATTGATAGAGATGATCGACAACCCAACCCGTTTCTGCGGGAAGGGAGGAGATCAACTCCCTGCATTCTTGTGTAAGTTCGTCTTCTTGCAAGTATTTAGGAAGGGAAACAGCTGAAGGTTGAGTTGGCACAGAAGTGGGCATGATTGGCGAAGCCTGAATATACCTGAGAACTTGGGGTCTTGGTTGTGCGCTGAGCAGGGGAGTTACTTGTGCTGAATTTGATCCAGTGTTGATTTTTTCGTGTTGCCCATTTATATCACGCAAGTCTAGCGAGGTTGTTGGTACGAAAAAGAGACCAAAGGATGTGATATTATAATTTGGGAAAATTATTATTACACCATTTTTATTTATTGCATCACTTTTTTTTTTTATCTTATATTCATCCAACCACTACAAAATTTTAATATACTCTCTCCACTTCCTTTTTTTTTGAATTTGTATCAATTAACTATTTTTGCACTAATACCATTAAATAATTTAAATAAAATGACAATTTTACCCCAAATAAATTAAAAGATCATTTTATCTTATAAAATCTTTGAAAAATAAAAAAAATTATAATTACAAAAATACCCCTAAATTTAATAAAAAAATCCCAAAATTAGAATTTTTATTTTTAAAAAAAATTATTTTAATAGAAAATTATAATTATAAAAATAAATGCAAAATTTTGGGATTTAATAAAAATCCCCTAAATTGTTACAATTTTGGGATTTATTTTTAATAAATAAATTCAGTTATTTTAATAAAACTTTACAAAATTATAATTTTTTAATAAATAGACTCAGTTATTTTTTATTAAAATTTTACAAAATTATAGTTTTTTTTAATAAAAATAACTTTTAAAATTTTACAAATTCTAAATTTAATAAAAGTTAGATGAGCACCTCTATTTGAGATTTATTTTTTTATTAAATTTAGGGTATTTTTATGATTATAATTTTTTTTTATTTTTCAAATCTTTTATGAGATAAAATAATTTTTTAATTTATTTAGGGGCAAAATTATCATTTTATTTATATTATTTAACGGTGTTAATGCAAAATTGACTAATCGATACAAATTTAAAAAAAAAAGTTAATACAAAGTACATATTAAAATTTTATAATAATTCGTGAACATCAGCCAAAACAGAAGTGGTACACCGATAATTTTCCTATAATTTCCTAGGATAGGTTGGCATGAAAAATAGACTAAAGGATGTGATTTTATAGCTAGTGTTACTTCATTATTTTAACCTTTCGTTAAAGTCGTTTTGTCTAAATCATTTAATAGAATTGTCGTTTCATTTATTACGTGAGCTTTTCTATCAAATGAGTGCATGTAACGCCAGTCTTGCAGCATGCCATCGGTTGTGGTGATGACCGGTGATGTCTAATTGGATTCTTCTTTTCCGGCCACAATTAGTGGAGTTCGCAATGAACACGCGTTTCCCTTTGATTGGTGACAGCACTCCTTTGGCCAGAATTATTGCGAACGAGGTACGGAAACAAGAAGGAGACGAATTCGTTCAATTCAATCATTCAATGAGCCAAAAAACAGGAAGCTTCAATATGCAAGAGCGAGAGATGACTGGTGACTAAGAGACAACATGGAAAGGGGGGACGCGGTCACGAGGGCTGCACGGTGGTTTGGTTAGTCAGAAGTGAGAAAAGGGTGAAGAAAATTATACGGACGGACCACAGTGCCATGTGACGGGGCATAGGCCGCGACAGTCTTGTCCATGTCTCTCTCTTTCTCTCTCTGAATCAAAGTCTAGCGAGGTTGTTGTTGGTATGAAAAAGAGACTAAAGCAGCAGCATGTGATATTATAATTTGCTAGGATACTTCGTTATTTTATCCTTTCGTTAAAGCCGCCGTATAGTTTTGTCATCTTTCTATTTAATTTTTCTGTTTAAATATCAGTAAATATTAGGACACTTTTTTAAAAAAAAATTGAAATGAAATGTATTTAGGGAGTAATATTTCTTTTACTCTAGATTTCACCACTTTTCCTCTATAGTTTTCTTAATAATCTCTTAACACTCTTATAACAAATTTTTTTACAAAAAAACTTGTTCCAACCGTAAAATCACTACTTTTTTTGTTTGTGTTAAATTTTATCACCACGAAGATAATAAAATACTATGAAAATTGTTTGAGGAAAAAAATTAGAAAATTCATATGAATAAAGGGTTCTCCCAAATTACATTGATTATATAACTTATAATCCAGTTTTTCAGTGTAGGATAATAAGTGAATTTTAAGTCACTGTAAAATATATTGAATTAGGGAGACAGACACTCTATCAATCCCTCTCTCTCTCTCTCTTTCGTTAAAAAACTTTTGCTGGTGTTGGGGCCCTCTTTTATCTCTTCGTAATTCTGGCTCGACTCATGAGATATAGGATTCTTACTTTTTATCATCAAATGGATAGTAAATGAAAAGCCTGAATTACTTCTTTTTTAGTATTTACATGGCTTCTTCTTCAATCTAAGGCCACGGGATTCCTGCAGGAAAAAAACAAAACACAAAAAAGTTGCAGTTCCTTCAAATTTTTCAAGCAAGTCATGAAAAGTTTGGGGATTTACTCTCACGGCAAAAATTGTAAGAGTGAGTTACTTTGTAGTACATTTATTTTTTCATATAATATTTTGCATATCCCTAGGTTTAAATTTAAATGGCCTTTTAATAATGACAAAAAATCCTAATTTTCTTCTCCTGTTTAAATAGCCTTCCATCAAGAATTCATAGATGTGAGGTCTTTGAAGTGAAGTTGTTAAATCTCTTTTTATTTTTATCTTGTGAGAAGATTTTGATGCTTGATTCATGCATCAGGGTTGACACAATAAGATTAGACATGAGGCGCTTACGAGTGAGAATGTGAGATGCTTTGTAAAACTCACTTTGTTTTCATAATGAATTGTTTTGTGGGTAATTTTTAAAAACCTCCCCTGAGGTTTGGGCTTGTTGCAAGTAGATGGCGAGAATTGATTTATTTGTAAAAAACCTCCTACCGTCAGTTAAGTTTAACATTGACCGTTAGTTGACCGTGCAAAGACAATATTACCCTTACCCTTAACAATAGTTTGTAAACGAAAATAACTATAAAAAAAACCAAAATTATTAGCTATTTTACACTTTTTAAATTATTGATATTTTCTTAAAGTTTCTATAAAAAAGTTAAAATTAAAAAATTAAAAAATCTTTTTTAAATTATTGATATTTCCTTAAAATTCCTACAAGAAAGATAAAATTAAAAATTTAAAAATGAAATAGTCATAATCTTTAACTATGATATTGTAAATTTTTAGAATTGACAAGGATAAAATTATCAAAAAATAGGGTTTGTGCTTTTTGCACCAATAATTTTAGTTTTTTTTTAGTTATTTTCGTTTACAAACTATTGTTAAGGGTAAGGGTAATATTGTCTTTGCACGGTCAACTAACGGTCAATGTTAAATTTAACTGACGGTAGGGGATTTTTTACAAATAAATCAATTCTCACCATCTACTTGCAACAAGCCCAAACCTCAGGGGAGGTTTTTAAAAATTACCCATTGTTTTGTCTACAAATGGATATAATCACGTGTCAAAGTTTACCATAGATCGTGACGTAATCGTGACGTGACGTGATGTGATCGTGTCGTGACGTGATCGTGATCGTGACGTGACGTGACGTGACGTGACGTGTCAAAGTTTACCGTAGATCGTGACGTGACGATCAAAGATTTTTACATAAAAAATCATGCATCTCGTGGATTTTTATTTCCCCCCCCCCCCCTTGTTGTACTTATTTAATAATTAGTATTTGCTTAAACATCACTGAGTCATCATTTGTGAAAGTTTTCGGTATTTAGAATATTTGATATTATAGGAAGTGCTGCTTATTAGCCGGAAGATACTGAGAATCTGTTGTGTTGAAAAATTTGGGAGTACCAAATGGTTGTGGCTCAGTTGGTAGCGTAGGCTGAGTTTGTGGGAAGAATTCTCGGATTCGATCTCCACTAAATATGTTATTTAAAAGGGATAAAGAGCTTTAATTGTGACTACACCCCGAATTCAGATTAATTGAGACCCAATGCGGTCGCCGGATACCAAATAACTTAAAATATATATATATATATATATATATATATATATATTGGGAGTGTCTGGATGTCATTATGATTTATTTGACTGATTGATTGAACGGGTAAATCCATTGCATCTCTAATTCACATCCATTCTGGAGTAGAGGGTTTGGGAAATTTAATCAGTTTAGTTATAATTTTCATCAGTTTAGTTATATTTATTATTTATGGTTATTTTAGCAGTCTTAATTATTACATTAAGAAGAGGCATGATGCAGACATTAAGCACACAAACATGATAATGAAGTCAAATAAACAACAAGAAGAACGACAATTAGAACTTCAATCCACTGCCATGCAATTTGTCCAGACATTGCAACTTTTCAGGTGCGAGATGATGCATCCAATCGCCGGCCTCTCAGGTGATCAGTATTCCACTTTCGGTGACCTCCAAATCGCTCAAATTATCAAAGCCACATAATTTAACAACATAATCCACCATGCCATTATTCTCTAAATTCCTCCTGGTGAAAATAGGCGCCCCGAGAAGTCATGTGCTAGCCTCTTCAACTTCAAATGAATTATATTGCGGGCTGATCTTTCATTTCCTCACACTCAAAAGAAAATCACTTCGTCAGGTCAGGTGTTTCCGAGCTTGCTTTCCACTTCCAGTATCCCGAAGCATGATCCCAAAAGGGCCCATATACACTCACTCCCCTGCAAAACTTGAACAAAAGTTTCTTCTAGAGAATTTGGACCATTTTCTTTTGGTCTAAGCTGTTGGTAAGACGGCAGCAGCGTGACACAAAAGTGCCCATAGGGTTCATGAACGAACACACAAGTTTGCAAGCTTGATGTAGGCAATGAGACTAAAGGCAAGTGAGTTGCAAAGAGCCCTGAAGAGGTGAAGGCGGTGAGGTCAGGAACCTCATTCTCAAGGTAAGAGTTTCATCTCCAAGAAGGGTGCAAGCTC
Source organism: Citrus x clementina (assembly GCF_000493195.1). Taxonomy (NCBI): domain Eukaryota; kingdom Viridiplantae; phylum Streptophyta; class Magnoliopsida; order Sapindales; family Rutaceae; genus Citrus; species Citrus x clementina. The sequence continues at coordinate 20,411,372 of NW_006262274.1, read as the reverse complement.
GTGAGGATTGTCGGCGAGCAGATCGGCTTGGCGCAAAGCAAACTGTTGGCTAGAAGGCAAATGTCAAGGCTTTTATCATTGCACAAAACAATGTTATTGAGATCCGAGTTGTGCGCTGAGTACAGGCGTTTCTTGCCCCTTGTGTTTTGTATCAACTCTCGAGCGTATTTTACAAAATTAACTAAACCAACCCATATCGCTTATATAATATATTATTGAATAATGCTATAAATATATCTAAATGTATATCAACATTGTCTAATAGGCCTCTCCTTGCAGCTTTCAACAAGAAACACATCGAAATGATCAAGACACTATCAAAACATGGACCAAGAAAAATTTACAGATTAAATAAAAATTGTTGATGCAAGAATGAGAACAATTGCAACTAGTTCTACTGCCCAAGTAGTAGAAAAATCCACACACATGACCAACCAAACGGCAAAATATCAAATGATTCTGTAAGTTCCCCCAACCACACCCCACACCCACCCCCCACCCCCCCACAACACCAAAGAAACAAAAAGCAATGCCTCTATAAGCTACTTTCCCGCGTCATTGGCAAATAACAACACCTGCTCTGCTCACTGAAGAGTATCATTTAATCTTGTGTTTTAATAAACTAGTACAATACTTTCACAGTCCAGTGCCGCTACAAGCCCACAACCAAACTTCACGTTCAAAATTTTGACAAGTTGCCAAACACCTGTATAATATATATTAATACATAAAAGTCTTAACACTAAGAATGTTAGTAGCACCAAATTCTACTTTGGCCTGTTGATGCTTTCTACAGGAAATGAACTGTACATGACCCATCTAGGAAAAAGTAAGCAAAACCTCTTGCGCATGCACAGCTATTACAAAGTATTGCCTACAATAAACCATAGAAAGAATATCCACCTAGAATCTTCAGTAGACAAATGGACTTTCTTTGCCGGCAAATGTCTTCTCTTCACAAACAAGTAAATCTATCCTCTCAATTGTATCCAGACATAACAGCTGTCGGGAGAACAAGTGGGTTAGAGTGATACTTGATGTACCAGTGACAAAAAATGACTAGGGTGAAATAGAAAGTACCTCATGACTGCATGTCAGGCACTCCCATTAGGAAACTTGGATCACTGGATCCAAGCAGTGTATACTCTGATCCTATCACATGCACACTCAAGCAAGCTGCACCAGAAACTCAATTAGGGCATCCAATATGAAAAACATTCAGGGAATTATATCCTTTTATGCAGATGTAAGAAGGAAAATAAAACAATAATTTTACATTTAACTTATAGTTTTGCAACCAAAAGAATACAAATATTGCAGATAAAAAGATTGGTCTGAAAGATCAAGTTAAAAAGAATATGATTTATTAAACATAAGCTCTCTAACTCCCTCAACAATACCTGGAAAACATTTATCCTTCATTTATTACATATTTGCTTGGATATAGGATTACAGAGTTTACAAACAAAAACACAAAAACATTCTCGAAGCAAGACACAGAAGTTGTTTTCATTCCATGAGGCTCTTTTTAGATTGAGGACAACCTCATGGCTGCTGCAGTGTGTATGTAACATTACTAATAATCCACTGATTCACCATATGGAACTTCAAAAGAAGGCAGCCAACTAATGGAATTAAGTGACGTGAATGCATATGGTTTGAGTTTCTTCAACCCAAACCACATCAGTTTGCCCACCCCTACATGCAACCACTAAGTGACTAAGAGACACCAAAAAAATCAAGGATCACCTTTACATGTCCATGAGCATGGTGCTCAAATTCAAAATTATGAGATTGTCTTCATTTGACAAAATTAAAGTGAAAAAAACCGCATCAATCCATTCCACAACCTCCCAAGAAAAAGATAAAAAAAGTCCAGATATTTTAGCTTTCTTTTCTAAGCATATCATGACTGGCAATGAAATCCCCTCATCATGACTGGTAATGAAATCCCCTCCTCACCCAGGTGAGTGGGGTTCAAACCCCTGACCTCTCATATCAACCCAAGAGAATTTACCAAAGAAATAGCTACCGCTCAGAGTTCAGATATTTTTGTTATAAGGTTCAAGTCTAGTAATAAATATCCTATAGTTAAAAGACATGATGTTGCACACAACTTTGGTTGAGGAAACTAGTAATGCCATACCATTCTCTATTTTCAACACACTCTGAAGCATTGTATCCATCTTTGTCTTCATGTCAGAATTATTATCCATAAGTGGAACAACAAGTGTCAGCTCCCTATAGATGTCACGTGAAAACCTGCATATCTTCTCAGCAAATTCAAGCTCCCCATCTGATATTCGACCAATTGCCAACCGCATCAGTTCTCCTGTCAAGTCCGCAAGCTATCCAAAGAAAAGTAAGCACCTCAAACATATGCATATAAACAAGTGCACATTTTGTGCATGCGACTGTGCGCATTCAGTTCAACTGTAGCATTTAATCTTGTCAGTGAAAACAATAGAATGGAAAAACTGGGATCAAATAGATCATTCTAATATCACAAGAATTTGACTTCATGTGCAAGGAATCTGTCAAATCCAATTGCCACCTTTCCTTTGGAAGTAAAATAATGAAGCTGTTTGACATGCAATAAATTAGTATAAAGTTAAGCAATTACCCCCAGGAGATAGTCGAGGACATTGATTTGCAAAGGCTCGATAGCTGGATCACTGAGTGGTAGTAAACCAGCATTTAGCTCTTCAAGATCCAAAAGAGTTCCAGTCCTGCAGAATTTACAGAATGTTGCAGCTTCAACATACTCTTGCACCTGAAAGAACACAAGAATAAATAAGCCAACTAGACAGAATGTTGATAGCCTCAAAGGGTGGGGGAAAAGGACTTTACCCCAGGAGAGTAGGCTCGTCTTAGTTTCCAAAAATCAGTCCCCTGCAGTTCTTTCACCAATCGGGAAATATACTGATCCTTCACTGCTTCTAAATCGGCTTCGGCCTTTTTCAAAACTTCCTCTTTGTTGTCCCTACTGATTCTGTCATCAAAATGAAATTATAACTCCTGTATTTCAATTCCTACTAGCAAAATGAGGAAGATAAGAATCCTAAAAGTAAAGCCAAAGAATTAAGTTGTTCTAAATTTGCATAAAATACAGAATCGTCACTTATAACCAACAAATTACCTTGCAATAAGATCAATATTCAAAAGATGCATGGAGTAAAAAAACTTTACCGTTCATTTACACAGAAACTGAGAAATTTTAAAAGTACATTAAAATTTTTCCCATAAAGACCTCCTAGAAAACCTAAAAAAGCATGTAACAGAAAAAGAAGCAGAAGACGAGACAGCAGGAAAAGAAACTGCAAAATCTTTTTACCTGTGCACCTGGAAAATGACTTTTTTGCTATTAATTGTGATATCACGACTTGCTTTCACCACTCTTTCCCGCTTTTCATTCTACAAACACAAAAATGTTTAAAGGGTAATTAGACGAAAGTAAGTTTCAATTAATGTAAAGCAAAGCCATGGATAGCAACAAATGATGCCAGGTAGGTTAGTGCATAACTAGAAATTAAAAAAAAAAAATTGCAAAATATTTCAAACACTTGCAAACAAACAAGCATTGTATATAGATCAATATTCAATATGTCAGTAAAAGTTTGAGCACCTAAACATCCAGCTCCACTTCTAGAATGCACTAATATGCTGTTTCAAAAAATTGATATGACTCTGTAAGTAGTTCCCATTTTCAATCAAGTTTGGGGATTGTGAAATATTTCACTTTTCATCTCTCTCTCTCTCTCTCTCTCTCCTTGCATAAACTTCACATAAGGTGTTTGTTGAATTCTTCAGACAGTATATGTCTCTTAGCAAAAATAATCCATCAAGTTGCAGATTCTGAAGCTCATAATCTTCAAGCACCCAAACTAGCGTTGCATTCAGTTAAACACACAAATGGATTGGAAAAATCCATTAAAAAGAAATAAAAGGTATGCATAAGGCTATTTCAAATCCTATTCCAAGCATCTTCAGCACATGAACATAGTGTGTGTGTGTAATGATGATGATGATAACAACAGTGAAGACAAGCTAAAATTCATTATACTCTCCGCATTATAGTTAAAAAAAGAAAAAAAAGTATTCAAAGAAAGGGAGAAAATACGAGTTCGTTTAGGTAGCCGGCATAATTAGCAAAGGCGTCCTTCATGTAGGATTCAGTGGTTATAGTCCTCGGCCTTTTGGCTATGCTCTGAAGAGCTGTCCCTGACACTATCGTTTTCATTGATTCAGTACTAGTGACTACTGACTTAGCTAGGGTTTTTGGCTTTGATTAAAATAATTAAATTAAAGATGAGAAAGTTTGTTTATACTTACATTGATGGAGGCGGTGGGTTTTGGATTTGGAAGCCATGATTATGGGTGACCGCGAAGATGAAATCCAGCTCCTCAATGCCGGTGCGTGAAACATCTATCCGTTTGCCACCTACCCTTAAGCTTGTTATATTATCTTATTCTTGAGTTAATATTTTCTTACCGTTTATCCGTTTTACCCTTTCCGGTGTCGTGGTCATCACGTTAGTCTGAAGGTCCCCAGTTCGATCCTGGGCAGCATCAAATTCCTGCGGCTAGGATCAAAACCGCTTAACGCCTTTTTATTTTTCTTAAAAAAAAAAAAAAAAAACAATATTACAAGCCTTGGCTGCCGCCACTGGTATTTGAACGACTGACTTGTGTAAGCCTTGTTGATTTAAACTCGAATAAGCAAATCAACAGAAAGCAGAAACGCGAAATGGTGATCCTAATAGTAGCCACAACGATCGATCCGGCCTCCATTAACCCGGCCAACGCCCTTTTGGCCATGCCCGGCTGGAAACCCGGTCCCTTCTTCCAGGTCTCTCATTTATTGTCTTTCATCCAGCAAGCACCCGACCAATTTGATCTTCACTCTTATTCTTACTTATAATAATCTTATTTATTATTAATTATTTAATATTTTTAATCATATCTATATAATAATAATACTACATACAACAGGACGATATGAAGAGCTTCGTGAATCAAGAAGTGAGAGTGTTACAACACAACAAAAGCATCATAGCAGAGGACGATCTAGACAAGCGTTGGCAGGAGGCTACCGGCGAAGTCGTTGGCGAAGTTATATTTTTGAGCAAACACACTGCCGTTTCGAATCGCCCCGCGCTTACAGTTCATCCAATCGGTACAGTTTACGTGCTTTAGTTAATTTCTTTAACTTCCTCTTCTTAATAATATTAATAATATACTTTAATCATTTATTCTTTATTATTTGGCAGGAGTGCCTCATTTGCGTGAAGGAGAGCCGCTGCCACAAGGTGGGAGGCCAGGCTGGGCCGCGCCGCCTAATCCTAGGATAGGCCCGTGGCTCAGACTTTTAAAGAAAATTGCTCTCTCTCATAATTTAGTTCCTGAATTTGAGGTATAATTAACTTTTTATTCACTAGATTAAAAACAAATGGAATATTTTTATTTCTTTTAGTAATGTGAAGTTGCATTTTTATTATTTTTAATTGTTTTACATGAATGTAGATTACATTAGAGGGTACTCACCATGGACCTGTGACTAGTAAGCCAACTATGTTCCTAGAGATTGGTAAGTTTATGACTTTAAATATATCACATAGATTTCAATCCTCGTGTTCACTTTGCATGCTTAACGACCGTTTTTGGATTTTACAGCTAAATGGTTATTTCTGATTTGCAAACATGGTATTGGTAATATTATCATGGGATTAGAAATTCACATCTTAGTTGAAGTTGTGTCTTAGAAGCTGAGTTTGCATCAACTTCTTTTTTCTTGAATTATTGTTCATCAAAATAGCTTCATTTCAGCAGCAATACTGAAGTTGACTTTATTTCTCAAGACTGACAAATATTTGATCATTCTACTATTACTGTTATGGCAACATCCGTGCGAATATATAGTTTTTTTTTTCTTAAGAATTAGTAATTGAAAGTGAAAAGGGGGGACCCTTTGTCGGCTCATAGTGACAAATCATTTCATCCCTTCCAGTTTGCTTATGGTTATATCAGGACACGGGTCCTGATATTCAGTTTTGCTCATCTTGAAATATCAAATATGACCATAGGCAAATATAGAGGAAAGAGGAGATTTGAGTTTGGGAAGCAGCTACTGTTAATCCTTTGATAAGACCATTCTGATTATGATTCTTGGAGAGAAATAAAGAAGATATAAGATAACATGGCATAGCCATTCTGTTCAATTATCTCATTATGATGTTGCTTCCACTGCTTTGAATTGACTTGAGCTTGTTGGGTTAATTAATGTTGCCTGTAAAAATAACTTTCATACCTTTTTATCTTTTAAATTGGTCTCTGGTAGTGCATCATGTTGAGTCTCCTTAAAGTCTTTATTGTATGGCAATATGTATTTGAAACTTCTCTTTATACTTGAGCGAATGTTCTGCTTGCTTCAGGTAGTACAGAAGAATACTGGAAGAGACAGGACGCTGCTCAAGTCATTGCTCTAGTTGAGTAAAACTTCATGCTTTTGTTATTCTGCAGCAGTCATTCCATGTCCCTGTTATTATTATTGTTCTTGCTTAACTTTTTGGCTTCCCTATATTTGTATGAGGATAAAAGTTCATTTTATTTTGGCTTCTGGGGTTAACCTTTCTGGTGTTGGTTTCTTCTACTGCTTTGCTAATACGAAACACCAATTTTTTAAACTGAATATGGATAACTTATTGGTTAAATATTTGTATATTAAGAAGGTTCTCATGAGTGATTTTGTTCTCTAACTTCCTTTTTGTATTTGTGTTTGCAGTTAATTTGGGATGGACTTGGACTTGGAGGAGGCGATGCTGTAGGAAACTGGAATAGGTACCAGCATGATAACTGAGACATTAATTGTTAATCTAATGTATTTACAAAAGATTTTCTCAAGTAGTATTGCTGCATTGCTCAATGTTTCTATTTGCTCTGATAGAGAAAAACTCTGTTTCTCTGCCCAAGTAGACTTATTTCAGAATAAAGTTGATAAACCAGCATGTTTATATGCTTTTTTGTGGTGCCCTGGCTATTTCATATGAAATTTGCATTTTTCCATGAGATAGCATGTTCACTAAATGCTTGCTCCATTACCATGTGAAGTTCTTCATTATGTTTTTGGCTGCATTTTCTGTTGATGTTTTTTTATTGTTGATAATTGCATGCTTGTGAGCCACTGCACCTGACAGAGAAACTAATTTTTATGTAAGTTTATCTCCTTCCAGCAGTAATCAGATATTTACAGTTACCTTATGGCGATTTTCTGACTTGGTTCTTGATTTATTGTTATCCAAGGGAGAGTGACAAGAACAAGGTTCTTCTTGGAATCGGAGGAGGACATTATGCACCTCGGCATATGGACATAGTTCTGTAAGTGATTGTCATCTATCGGCTTTCTTATCACATATGACTATAGTTGATAACTTGATTTATAAAAAATTTTATGTGCCAGCTTGGCCAACAATGTTATAGTATTTTGGGTTCTACTAAATTTTAAGATTAAGCAAAAACATCTAAATTTACATGAGTATGTATATTTTCTACTTTACTTGTTAAGTGAAAACTTATACAATAGTGCAATTGCCTCATATACACCATTTTTCATTTCTCAACGCTACCAAAAAGTGTTGGGATTTGCTTCTAGAATTATCTTCCATGAGGAACTCAAATATACTGGATCCATTGCTTGTTCTCTATTTGTGTGTATAAGTGTCCATGACACTGTTAATGGACAACAAATAATTAACTTTCAGCATCACAGCATCTTATACTCAGGAAGTTGTGTTTGCCAAAAGATGCTCTCCTCACCAAATTTTGAAGGATCAGAAGTGAATAAGTTTTATTTGTTTTTTAATGGACCATTCGTTTACATAAACGTAGGAAAGATGATGTTTGGGTAGCTCACCTACTTTCTGGATATTCCTTGCCTATGGAAGACCCAAGCCAGTCAAAAGTGGATTCAGAATCGAAAGAAATTGGTGGAACTTGGAAAGAAGCAATTAAAGCTGCATACGAGGCTACCAGATCAGCTTTTCCCGGTGGGGAGATTCTGGCACATCTTGATCACAAGTGAGTCAGCTATAAAGAATACTTTAAATGCAACTCAACCTGCCATTTGCATGTTAAAACATGTGAAATCAATTCTATTTTGGTCATTATAGGGAACTTGAATAACGAGATTGAAAATAATGTTTAGAAGCAGTTTAATGGCACCTTCATTCTTTTCTAGTAAGATTAGAAAACATTTATAGACACATACTGTCTATTCTGGAATGATACCTTGGAGTCTCGTTAAAATAGTGTGAAAATTTCCATTTATACTTGAACAATGAGGAAGAAGATTGCATATGCACCTCCGACTTGATAGGCTAAGGGTCACATTATGCTTAGGATGTGGCAAAAAATTTTGGAACACATTTTTGTTTTCCAATGATCTGATTGTTTCTCATAAAGACTATAAAAAATTATGCAATTTACAATCTTTAGAATCTATCTTAGACTCATGCTAGTCATTTACAATGGAATGCTGAATTTCAGGATAAAACAGAAAGCCAAAGTGATTATCAAAACAAATTCTTGATTTTTCATGCCATTTCTTGAATTGAGTGAGGCATTTAACAATTTTAGAAAGAGAAAGCAAAAAGGAAAAGGTGGTAACTGATGTTGAATTTAGCATTTAAGAGTTTTGGTTTCCTGAAATAATTCAATGCATCATTTGTTATATCTTGCTTGCTTTAGATGTTGATTTTTCATGACTGATGTAATTTTGTCCAAGCACGCTTTAGTTTGTCAACTGCTTACGCAAATCACTGGTTGCAGGAGTTTTAAGGGCTGGCAGAAGAATGCCATTATTGGGTTTCTAAGTGAGCAGAATATCAAAGTAGGCAAGCCGAATGATTTCATCTGATAATCATGTTTGGTCTTGTGGACGGTTCATTATTTCTAGAAATAAGTAAGCTCGGGGATTCAGCAGATTGGTCTTCAGGAGAAGGCTGCCTAAGACCAAGAGCTTGAGATTGAGACATACTTATTATATTAGAAAAATGTAGAAGACAGAAGAGGTATGTTACTGTCTGTAGACATAAATGTATATAAAAATGTATGCCTTGGTGCTTTATATATTTTTTGAATGCCAACTTTGAATTTTTTAGCTTATTCTTGGCCATTTCCCTGAAGGATGATGGAGGTTTTACGAATAATTTTTTATAATGGGGGTTGGAGCTCGTTGGAATTTTTTGAATTCAAATCGTTTACTTCAAACTGGGCAGCTGGCATACGGCATACCTATATTGAAATAAATCTATATTGCGTGGACAATAATAATGAAGTTTGTCAAATTCGTTGTCATGAAAATTGAGGAGATCAGATACCATAGATGTAGAGTTAGCTTTACAATGCAGTCGGCGGTGGTGGTTGGAAAAATTGCACCAAAGCTCACTCATTTGCGTATTCATTGGACCATTAATATATCTTATCAAACATAAATGGGCGGTTTCTACATCATTCAGTAGACTTCGGCTTTAAATCTTGAAAATCTTCTCATCTACAGACTAGAGAGGTCCATGGAGCATGCAACTGCAACCAATGCTCTTTCAACCGTTGACTTTACTATCCCTTCAACTTTCAAATATTTTTTACAGTCTATATCTAAGATGATGTTACATTGTCATTAAATTAGAAGGTAATACGTGCCTTCTGACTTTTCGAATTTCCTTTTTTTTTAGGTATAAAGAAAAATGAATTGATTAATTTCCTTCGCTTACTGCTAAACTTGAATGGTAAGAGAACATTGAATGAAATGTTCGATTATGTTGAAACCGCCTTAAATCAACTCGAAAATAACCACAGCCTTGAATGAATAGTCTCGCGTATGTGTGCGTTAACAAGGTTGATTTAGCTCTGATGTGATGAGGATGTGACGACTACTAGGGTAATAGGTAACTGCTTATACCCTCATTTCTTTTTTTTGGGGCTCAGCCAAGGGTAGACAAGATCCTTCCCATTTGGGAGTAGTAGGGATGGCAATGGGGCGGGATGGGGGTGGGGATGCCTACCCCATTCCCCACCCCATTAAAAATTTTTGCCTCCATTTCTCACCCTATTCTCCAATAAATTTAGTGGGTTGGGGATGGGGAATCCCCACGTGGAGAGTGATTCCTCAATCCTCATCCCATTCTTCATTTACTTATTTTATAGTAGATATAAAAATATGATTTTAGTAAATTAAAAATTAGAGACTTAAAATAAAATCATTACCATATTATAAAATATTGAAATTTTTTTAAAAAAATCTCTAAAAATTTGAAACAATATCTTAAAATTATATTAAAAGTGAAAAATATTTAAAGAGAGCAGCTCCTTAAAAGAGAAAAAAAATATAATAATGTTTTAAAGTTGAAAAATATTGTAGGGTTTTCTTTTATTCATATTCTATTTATATTACATAAAAATTAAAAAAATTATTAATTGACATTATAGTTGATAAAATAACGATTATTAAATAAGAATTAAAAACATATTTATATATAATGGGGATTGGGGTGGGGGTGGGGTGGGGAGTGCAATACCAAACCCCACCCCGTTAACAATTTGGGGATTATTTTTCCCCCACTCCCCACTCCATTCCCCAAAAATTATTAAAAATTTTTCCTATTTGGGGTGGGGCTCCATGGGGCCCCAAACCCGTGGAGGATTTTGCCATCCCTAGGGAGTAGTGTTAATTTACGGATAATTTTTAAAAACCTCCCTGAGGTTTGGGCTTGTTGCAAGTAGATGACGAGAATTTATTTATTTGTAAAAATTTAAAAAAAAGATATGTTTTACCCTCTTTAAATTATTGATATTTTTTTAAAGTTCCTACAAAAAAGATAAAATTAAAAATTTGAAAAATCCTCTTTAAATTATTAATATTTTCTTAAAGTTCCTACAAAAAAGATAAAATAAAAAACTTGAAAATGAAATAGTTATAATCTTTACTTATGATATTATAAATATTTGGAATTGACAAGGATAAAATTGTCAAAAAATAGGGTTTGTGCTTTTCGCGCCAACAATTTTAATTTTTTTTTAGTTATTTCCGTCTACAAACTGTTGTTAAGGGTAATATTGTCTTTGCACAGTCAATTAACGGTCAATGTTAAAGTTAACTGACGGTAGGTGATTTTTTATAAATAAACAAATTCTCGTCATCTACTTGCAACAAGCTCAGACCTCAGGAGAGGTTTTTTAAAATTACCCGTTAATTTACTATGCTATGATTGTCAGGAGTACTGTGTTTTGATAGTCAAGTTGCGTGATTGATTTTGATACAGTGCAGTGGTCCTAAATGGGACTTCAGGAGTTGTTGGTAGTGGTTTATTTTTAATACATTATATAACATGTTTATTGATCATTATAGTAAAAAAAAAAATTACAGATTTTGGTCAATTTTTTATTATAATATTTAATAAAATTGTAATCTAATATAAAAAATAAACAAATGGTAATACTATCAATTGCTTGAAAAAATTATTCGTTGGGCAAATATCAAAAGAGTACCTAATCAAAGCTAGCTCATCGTTTTGGACATGCCTTTCCACATTTTTTAATAGAATATTTGTTTATGGGAGTAGAGAATGAAAATTCGGCATAAGAATTATTAATATTGTTTATTTGCAAAAACTGAAGGAGGGAATGAAAATGGAAATTGTGACTCCATAAAATTAAAAATAAGGAATGAAATCTTGATTCTCATAATGGTTAAGAATCGAATGAGTTCTGATCGCCACTTTTACCTCATTAAAATTTTTTAATTACATTTATGCCCTGGATTTAAGTATTCAAAAAATAAATGAAAATAAAAACAAATCTCTAATTTCCTTTCACCAGAAATTCGAACGAGCAGCGGCAGCATTGATCTTGTCAAATCATCGAATGTCACGGTCATGCGCTTTCAATCTCGTCGGTCTCACACTGCAAATGTCGCATGCCACTCGTGGTTGACGCTGCTGCTACTAGCTGCACGTTGCTACCATCGCCAACTATCCCACGCTGTTGCTGTTGCTGTTGCCGACTGTTCCACGCAGCCGAGATTGCCATATCATCATAATCGTCATCATTATTTTTTTATTTTTTGTTGTTGATAATTTGTTATTTTATTATTATTATTATTATCATTGTTTTTGTTATTGTTTTTTTTTAAATGAACTTTATTAATCTTAAGAGACAGTCAACATCGGACATAACCATGGAGGTGGAACAGTCTTCCACACTCCAGGATCTGACATAGAATCCCCCATTCTAGCCACATTATGGGTAGCGACATTCGCCGATCTACGCACAAAAGAGAATCTCACTTCTCTAATTAGTTGAGCTGCAGTTTGACAATCCGCAATAATTAACCCAAAACCGTTAGGACTAGTATTTGGAGTAATTAAGGCAGAATAAACATTCAGGCAATCTATTTCAACAATAATCTTTGACATCTGTATGTTCTTGATCCAGCTTAGAGCTTCACAAACAACCAAAGCTTCAGCCTCACAAGGACGAAACAAGCCAGGGAATCTTTGACACTTAGCCGCAATGAAAGCACCTCGAGAATCTCTAATCACTCCTCCAAAGCTATATCGACTTTGAGAGCTGAAAACCCCTGCATCCACATTACACTTTAACCAATCCTGAGGGGGCTTACCCCAACACACCGAGCCATGGCCCAGCTACTCTTGCTCTTGCTCAACAGTGATAAAGTTCTTCCTCTTATCTTCCTGCCAACTGAACAGATAATGTCTAATAGCATTTACTAGTCTTTGGGCATTACTACTATGTCCATTCCACACTTTATCATTCCGATTAAGCCAAAGCCGCCAACACACCATTACAACTAGCTTGCAATCTTCCTCACGACATCGAGTTGTTTTTGTTATTGTTGGGAACAATAGTTTTTTAACAATAATAATAACAATTATTATAATGAATAATAATAACAATTATTATATAATGATGATAGCAGTGACAACAATTAATTATAGATATTTTAGCATCTTAAAATATTTCATTTTGATTTTAGCACAAAATAAATATATTAATAGTCAAATAGGCTATTATGATTCTGATACTCACAACTCAAGTTAACAGTTTATTTTAATTTTTATTCTTTATTATGATTACAATTCATTCTCATACTAATTTATTTTAATTATCAATTAGTAAATATACTATAAGAGTGGTATGCTTATATATATATAATAGTTTCATGATAAGAAATGTTAAAGTGCGGAAAAAGTTTGGAAAATGTTTAAAACCACCGTAAGGTTTAAGAAGTTTAAAACTTACAGTGTTTAAACTGTACAATTTATGTGTTTTCTCAAACTTTTCCGCACTATAAAATTCTGGACTTAAACATATATATTTAGGAGTTAGAATTAAGTGTATGATTGGATTAATTTTAGAATTAATTGTTTATCTTATGTTTGGCATGCTTAACTTTAGATTAGATTAGGGGATTAACTTTGAATTTAGTTCTAAAAGCATGGGGTTAACAATCTCAATTAACAGGTGAGTTTAGTTAGGATCAATTTTAAAAATAATTATATATCTAATTAACCATTACTTTTATATCTAATGTAATATTTAATTTAATAACCACTATATTAAAATTATTCATGAAAATTAATAATGCTAGTAATTGGTTTTATATATGCAGTTTGATAACTTTCTGATAAAATAAAATATTTTTAAAATATGCAATAAAAATTAAATTAGATAGTTAAATATTTTTAATTAATCTAGCATAATTTATATTTGTTTATTATAATTATGACCACCTAATAATCAAAATTTTATATATATTTAATTTTTTTATTAATGGTCTTTTAAAGTAATTTTAATACACATTTTATTATTAAATATTCATAAATATATAGTTCATATTTATATTTAAATGTCAACTTAAATGCTATTTAATTTCATTCAAATATAATGTAGCATAGTTCAATTCCATATTATACTAAATATAAAACAGTATTATATAATCCAATATAATTTAATTGAATGTAATCTAATTCAATCTTAATGATTAGTCTAATCTAATTATACACACCAAGCGTAGTAGCTTAAATAATTACTCACCAAGTATAATGCGCACATATAATGTGTGTGAGAATCATCACGGCGTCCTAAAAAAATCAGGGTAAACATTTTCAGCGTGGTAGTGGGTCATCCTCAGGTCTCATCTCATGTTCTTTTCAAGTAAAATCCAAAACAAATTCGACAAAAAAAAAAAAAAAGGGACTAAAATAGTAAATAGAAAAAGTAACGGTATTGAGTTGTAAGCTTCGTATCGGCCGACCAGTTTCACTTCATAAGATGTGCAGTGTCCATTTGTCAAATATCGTAGACTCAAATTAAGAGCACAGTGGCCTATTTAAAGCAAGCAAAGGTGCCAGGCAACCTTGTCACATAAATCGGCTTCAGTCAATTTTGTTTGGTTTTGTCGTTTCGATGCAGCCTGTGTCTGCTTGTGTCTTCACTTCCTTCCAAAAGACAAATCCTATTCATGCATTAAGCACTTTAAAATCTCAGGTAGTGCGGTTAATTTTTCAGACAAGATATTCTCATTATTATTATTATTGTTATTGTTGTTTTTCCTTAGGTGAATGATGATCATTATTGATGATCTGATTCATTAATGTCGGACATACCCTTCCTTTCAACTTGAGGTATAAATTTGGTGGTTAGAATTATATTATTTATAGGGTTATTATTATTTTATTATTTTAAAAATTATCAAATATTAAATGACTACAATAAATATTGTCTCTTATTATTTTCTTATTATATTTTTATAAAAATATCATTTTATTACTTTTCCGTTACAATTATTAGTTGACCAGTTAGTTGACTAATAAAATATTAAATTTACCATTCATGATTAAAAAAATAATAAGATAAATTTTTAATCCATATATCATAATTCCAACAAAAAGCATTATTTTGGTATTATATGTCTATTTTAATCAATATATTATAAATTTATTTTGTAAATAAGTTTTAAGTATTTTTTTTTAATCATGAAGGATGAAATTAGTATTTTGTTGGTCAACTAATGATTATAACGGAAAAATAGTAAAATGATATTTTTATAAATATATAATAAAAAAATGATAGAAGACAATACTTGTTGTAGTCATTTGATATTTGATAATTTTTGAAGTAGTGAAATGATAATAACCCTTATTTATATTAATACTAACAATAACAATTAGTATGTGATCTGTCTCAGTGTCGTCCATTTAAAATTAAATCTATAAGTCTATTCCAACTAAGAAGAGTTGTCAAAGGTTTACTCACATACGAAACTTATCTTGACATGATCGGATCCTACACCTGGCTGACCCGATTTGGATGACAAGTGGGCATCGTGCTTATGAACTACCTGAACACAAATGATCTATTAATTGAATTTGCACATTTGTTTCCGGCAAGGCAGATGAGAAAGTAAACATCATTAATTAATTATTACTTACCCCCAAATCAAAGAAATTGACAGGATTAGCCTCTTAATCATATGCTTGGGCAGTTTGTATGAGTTACCAAAGGGATAAGTTTTATACAATACAATCGTTAACATTTTTTTTTATAATGTTTTTGGTAGATTGCATGTGAAGGCGAAACTCGGGCTTGCCCTAGATTTATGTGTAATGAAAGAATGGGAACATGGGAGGGAAACTGATCTTTGTGATGTATAATTTAATTTACCGAACCGTCCAACCAGGAGAATTCACTTTGGATCCCCATGCATGCAAGGCCTTTCTAACTTTTTTTTTTTTTTTTTTAATTGGGTTTAGGTCAAAATCACTGACTCTGTACCCATCTTCAATTGATTTTAATAATAAGAAGATGATAATATAATTAAATATTGATCACGAATTGTTAATCAAGGCAAGCAACAGAAATGAACTGCTGCTACTCAACGTTCGGTTACGGGTTACGTACTTTAACTATTCTTTTACTTTTAATACTGTCAGAGGCAGGAGGAGGAGAGCCACAATTTTTTTTTTTTAATAAATGGATGTGCGCATAAATTAAAATATCATTGTTCATATGATTTACTATATTATTTAATTTTTTTCATTCAATAAAAAGAATTTACATTTGCCCAAAAAACTTACTCTGAATTTATGGGTTTTAGCCGATTTCACAATCCTTGTGCAAAAAATAAAAATAGCTATAAAAATTTTGTAAACTTGATAAAATATTAAGATGAATTAAAAATATATATATATAAAGAAGATTAAACAAAAAAATTATCATGTGATCGATTTTTTCATATTACTTTATACGTTTATACATTTGTAGAAATAAGAAAAATTTAACTACTTTAAGATAAAAAAATTTTAAATCTCCTCATCATTTTTGAGATTTGAATTAACTAAAACTGCCCGCAGATATTTTAAAAATTAATGTCATATTTTGGGGTTAACATTTGAGAATGTTTATCATTATTGCACGTTTTGGTTACATTCCAATATATATATGTGTATGTATTGTACTAATAAACAATCACAAAATCAAAAGTAAGATTGTGGCCATAAATTTACTACCACAACAACAACTTCCATGTACACGAAAGAGCTATTTCGAGTCAGACTCATCAAAAGATTGAAGCCTTCCTACCTACCTTACCGACTCTACTTGCATAGACCATGCCATGCATCAAATAATTTTTGCTACGATTATCTTCTACTCCCCCGTACACATACATATATATACCATACACATACATATTAATTGTGCACCAACTCCATTTTTACTTAATGTTAACATAATTCTTATAAAAAAATCATGCCCAATTATTTTATTTATAAGTAGGTACAATTTTTTTTTTACTATTTTTGAAAAAATGTATAGTTGAGAACTTTCAAACAATATTTTAAATAAAATAATAAGGTTTTGTATTCAAACTTTGTATCCGTACTATTATTGATGAGAAAATATTACTTTTAAGATATTGAATGAAATGATGTTCTTAACTTTATATTTTAATGTGATTTAAAAAACTCTCTTCACGTTGAAAAAATAAACATCTCATTATAATTCAAACTTGAAATTCATTTTCTTTTCTTTTCGAAAATAAAAGCCATTAAAAAGTCAAAAAAATATTTCAAAAAACACGCATTAAAGATATTTATATTAATTATAATGTGTTTTTATTATATTTTTTATATTTGAAAATGTTTAAAAGTGTCTTCATTATTGGTCCCATCAGTCATATGATATATCATACATTCGCTTCGTTTTGTGGGCCCGTAGCCCTATATTTTGCTTGCGGATCGAAGTCATACGTGAGTCCAAACTGTACCGCATCATTCATTCATTCATCAGTTATCATCCACACGTGTTGCGTTTACCTTACATCATTCCTTATCCCTCGATGGACCCGCAGTATACGTTAGCATAAGGTACGCGTGTAGTCCTATCAACCATCCAGATCATGTGATTATGCTTTCACTTTCCCAGTCCCTTTTAGAAACAGCTCCAATCTGCATGCTTGCGCTGACTTCAAACAACATATTAATCTAAACCATAACCATAATTAGTCAATTAATCCCACCTAACAAATCGAATTTTGTTCATTTTTGGTCTAAAAATGTTTGCTAATGATGATTATTAATAAAAAAGCTATGTTATGAAAATAGTTTTTTTCCCCCCTTAGATATTAATTGACTTTTAATATTTCACTTTCAAAGATAATAGTTGGGAAATACACGGCCAATAAAAGTGAATGACGTTAAATTAATTTTTTTTTATAAAAAAAATATGTGATATAACTGTTATAGTATATTTTATTTTCATAAATACATCGTAGTGTAGGAAGTTATTTGAAGCGAATCGTATTAAATGAGTAGATTTTCACATTAAACGTACCCTGATTGATACAATGAATTTCACATTCGCATTTATATTCTTTTGGGATGGGCGGCTGGTTGGAACAAATCATAATTAATGTCTTTAGCGTGATGACAATAGAGGACGGTGTATAATAGTGCAATCGCACCCTTCATTCTCATAAATATAGCCTAATTAATACGGGTTGTTAGTCAAAGTAAATCATGATAAACTATTGTTTCTATAGGAATTAAGGATATTGTACGTCGTAGCTTAATTATTGGGTTCGGTTACGGTGCAACGACGGTACAATATCACTATTGTATTCTTGGATCCACTTACATGGATGGATTTATTAAAATTCAACAACTGAATGTAACGGTTGCACGGTACCACCGTTGCACCATAAATTTCTCCTAAATATTATTATGCTATAATATGTATTATGATCAGATGCACGATTACGAGCGTGTCAATTTTCATCAAAGAGAGTTGAGCAATGGAGCTCATAACACTATATAATAGAAGCTCAATACGTGTGCAGTTACGTCCCATAATAAAATTTTATTAATTTGCATTGCCTTTTAACCACAATTCATCAAGAGTAATAAGATCAAGCGGCAAAATTCATGCTCACAGGATAGAACGAGATTTTGATTCAAACCAGTAGAGTCAGTGGGGAGGACGAAAGTTGAAAGCAGTAGCGCTCACATGGGTCCCAATGAATTATTTTATTTATTTTTAAACAAATAGATGATAAAAAAAAAAAAAAAACCTGACAGAAATCAAAAGAGACGATTTTGTTGATCCTGAGACAAAAGAATTGTAAAATAGACAATAATTAAAAAAATATATAAAGAAAAAGATAAAAATGGTTACAGAGAGTAACAGAGAGAGAGAGAGAGGGGCCAGCAGCCAGCTCAAGATCTCAACGAACTGATTAGTACTGACAGAGGCAGGCAAGGCAGGCAGCCACTAACAAATAACCAAATACAAAATTTCTCATTTTAGATCAATTACCAATTGCCACTCTAACAAAGTCTCCGGCGACAAGCAACACAACTCACCCACATACGCAGTTGACTTTTGTTCGTTTTAATACGACATCGTTTGTCATCATCAGCTTCAAGGGCTCAAGCCCTTCAACGACAAAAACAAAACAAAGACAAAACCAGGAGAGCAAACAGTTCTGTGCGACAATAAGGATCAAGAAAGTTAAAAATAACCCCAAAAAAAACAAAACTCAAAACAAAACAGAAAGCAAGCTTTTCAGCATATTGGTAAAAAACACGCCTTTGGGTTATTGGGTAGATCGGGATACAAATTTTTTTTTCTCATGTTGCTGCTGTTTGTTCAGCGGGAAAGTGAGAAGCTGGTAAGGGGGGGAATTTTTATTTTCTTTTTATTTAAATTTTTTGGGGTCAGGGTTTAATGTGAAATGTTTTATGTTCTGTTGAGGTGGGGTTTGATAATTAATGTAAATAAAGAGGTAGGGGGGTTCACTTCACTATAAACTGCAAAGAGCCGTTTGATGCTCTCTCTCTAATATTAATTGCAGTTGACCTTTTTACTGGGATTTTGATTATTACAACTCACTCACTCCTTTTAATTTCTTTCCCACTTTTTTCATTTATTTACTCTTTTTCTTTCAATGTTCGCTTTCACCTTCCTCTTTTTTCAAGCATAAGCATTCAGATTTCAATTTCAATACCCTTTTCTTTTCTCTTGTTATTTGTACCTCCTTATCACCTCCTAAGGTTCTTCCTCTTCCCCTTCCTCCCCTATATATATATATATATATATTTTTTTTTTTTTTTTAATTTGTATGCATATTTATTGCTTATTTATGTTTGTTAATCTTTGTGCAGTGATTGTGAGTAGAATCCCAGGGGAGCAAGAGGCCAGTCTCTTTAGCTAACTGAAAGGTACTTGAATGGATCTGCTGTAGATCTCTAGCAGTACTCTTGTTTTGCTTTCTACGGTGTTTGTTTCATGAGATGAAGATGAAACTTATCTGGAATTTTCTCTTGTGAGTTTTCGAATAAGGTACTGAATTTTTTTAAATTTTGTTTTAACTGTTATGGGTTAGATCCGTTTGGAGCTAGCAAACAAAACAGATGGTGTTTGGTTTTGTCAACGGAGGGCCATATCGGTTGTTGATTGAGATTTTAAAATTTGGGTTATGATTTAGCTGTTGAAAGTTTATGTAATCTTTAGTAAAGTTCAAAACTTTTCTCTTGTCTGTTTGTTTAATTGAGGACAAGACTTAAGATTCCTTTTGCTTAGCCTAATGCTCTTGGATTTGGAACTACCTTTCTGAGTTTATTAATCTAATACTGTTCTTGGTGTGTATAATTGGATAATTATTCGCCTTCTACAGCTAATAGCCATACAGTAGCTCGTATAAAATATTGTATATGTACATGGTAGAGGAGGACAACTTGAGCTCTGCTTTTCTTCTAATTCTAGTTTTGTTTTTGACTTTGAGATTGAGAACTCAGCGGATAGGGTAACTTTTCATGATAAATTTATGTGTTAAAGCTGCTCAGTTAATACTGCTCATCATGTTGCCTTTTTATTCTTTTTATGTTTTAAATTGACAAAAAGTGAAAAACAATGATTGAGGTGCATGGTTGTGTACTTTTGACCTGTCAGTTGGAAATAGGTGAGTATTTCTAGTGATTTCTGGTTGATTATGGTTCCCCCCCCCCCCCCCCCCCGGGGCAATGCCTCATGCTTTTAGTTTCTAATTGTTTAACAAAATGTTTTGCAATTATTGTTACTGTAAAATTCAGATGTTCTGCGTTTGCACCTCTGCGTTTGCACCGGTTTATCTTTTA
The DNA here is from genome assembly GCF_000493195.1 of Citrus x clementina. NCBI lineage: Eukaryota > Viridiplantae > Streptophyta > Magnoliopsida > Sapindales > Rutaceae > Citrus > Citrus x clementina. The sequence continues at coordinate 20,390,664 of NW_006262274.1, read as the reverse complement.
GAATTCTGCATTACTATCCGGATGCTAATCCTTGAGTTTTGTTTATTATTTTGTACCCAATCCATTTTTTGATCTTCCTGTATTTTTATTTGCTGTATGTTTGTTCAGGATTGTGCAGTGCTTTGATTGTTGCTAATACATTTGAAGCTTGGTTGATATGAGGCTAATTAGCTTTTGAGCAACCATTTTTTTATTATCTGATAGATCCTTCCTCTGCTTCAGCTTTTTGTAAATGCTAACAATTTCTGGTTAAGAATTTTTTGCCCAAAAGATTTGAAGTTGAAGTTGCTTATTAATTTGATTGTATTGTGTTTTTGTAGTCAGGGTTGGCTTGCACTTTTCTAAATTCTGTGTTCTGAAAGACATCACTCATAGTAGTAGATGTGAAGACCTTCCCTATCTTTCTCGGTCCATGTGAATCATGAAATTTGGTAATAACATGGTCTCTTTTTTGTTTTTGAATATGTGTTTATCTGTATTTTATGATTGGAAAATTAGGGATGAAATTCATGAGTTTTTTACCTGCAAGTTCGTAATTGATTTGATCTTCCTTTTATCTGTCAATTCCTTTTTCGAATTTACAGTTCTCAGCAATTAAATATTTTTAATATAGTTTCAGATAGTGAACAATTGTTTCCCCATTTAACTCTAGGCCATAGCCACAAGCCAGATTCAAAACATTCTGGAGCTATATCTGCTTCAAATTCCAATGAGGGGGTTGCAGATCGTTTACCACATGTCACAAATGATGTAGATGGTTGTACAGTGAGAAAGCTTGAACGTTCTACAAGTTTAAATGATTTAGCAAAAGATAATGAAAAGAATGTCCAAGACCTGGAATCACCCAATTCTCATTCTTGTGGAGAAATGGAGTCATTTCGAGAGCCGGTTTTTTATATGGACAAAAGTGTTACAGAATGTGAACTGCCAGAGTTAATCGTTTGTTACAAAGAGAATACATACCATGTCAAGGATATTTGCATTGATGAGGGAGTACATTCTCATGACAGGATCTTGTTTGAGAGTGATGTTGGGAAGAGTGTCCGCTCCTTCTTGCCTCCTAAGGAAGACAGAAATAGTGAACTGCTGGAAGAATCCAAGAATTCTGTTATCCCTATTCCAGATGTACTGAAATCTTCTGCAGAAAATTATTCTGATGAGCGTATCGTCAATCGATGTGGTTCTTCACAGGAAAGTGATTCTGATGAGGATATTGATGATATATGTGATTCTAAGGATTTGAGGCCGGCAGGGGATGTTAAGGATGATGCAACGGAGGAGAACACAAATGATGTGTCTAGAAAGCTGTTCTTACTTGGAGATTTGCTTTCAATGCATAATGTGGGCACAAAAAACTCCCTCTCCAAATCTGCCATTGGTAATGAGATTGACGCTGAAAAAGAGTCTTTCCAGGTATGTATGTATATATCCCAGTCAAAACTTGCTTTGGAGTTGCTAAGCAGGATACCTCCAATAACTAATGGATTTCCTTTAGGATCAGGGGCGGACTCAAAAAATTATATAATCCCAGGCTAAAACATTATTTTTTCAATTATGGAATCTGACATTTCAACCTATAATAACATGTAATTATATAAGGATTAATAAATCAATTAAGAATTTTAAGCTAAATTAAATCAATACATGTAATAACAATAAATTAAAATTCGAAAGTAAAACTTTAATGTTTGAAGTCAAGTACTTAATTATCAAGCTTAAATAAATTAAACAACTAGAATTTATTCATCTTTTAAAATTATAAATATATTATTAATCAAAAGTTTCAATAATAAACTAAACTCATCCAATAAAAATATTTTTGAGTGTCGTTGTTTTTTGGGTAGGCACTCTGATGAAGGATCAGATGCCGATAATTCTTTTATTAAAAACTTCTCAAAATACTTAAATTTTATTTTCTAACTTTTCCTCTTAGTTATTATAACTGCTAAATGAAATCTCAAAATTCACATAAGAAGTTTATGAAAATGTTGATAATTGCTATTACATCTTGTTTTGTAAATGCTTTTAGTACTAGTGACAATTTTATATTAGATTGGCATATATTTTTTAATTAGATTTTTTTGAAGCAATAACAACATTTTAGCCCCCTAATGTTTTCAATCTATTCAATAAATATATAATTTAATCATTTCATAAAATAAGTCCCTAATTTTAATTGGAAAAAAAATATAATTAATTAAGGACATATTTGAAAATAAAATAAAAAAACTACTATGATATAAAATTGATGAAAAATATAAGGGTAATTGAGCTAGGGACATAAATGAAAACAAAATAAAAACTCTATTATTATATAAAATTAATAAAAATATAGGGGTATAAATGACTTTTTCCTGATCAAGACTGAGCTACAGCTCCATGTAGCCCAGCTTTAGATCCGCCACTGTTTAGGATCAGTTCGTGTAATAATGTCATCTTTCCTTATTGATGCTTAAGGGACTCCCGTGCTTCTTTCTCCGTTTCAAGTTTGATTGGACTATTGACTTTTATACTAGCTATTTCAAATTCTCAGTGAAAATAAAATCATTAGCTCATGACTGGAATATAGCCATAGTATCACAGGGAACTATGTCAGTACAGAAATTATTAGATGTTAACATGAGTAGGTCAATCATTAAAGTGTTTTAATAATTGCAAATAGATGACCTTAATAATGAAACTTTTAAAATAACAAAGAAACTATTATTACTTGTTTGAAATTGATATTTGGAGAACAGTGACTATACATTTTGGGACATTTGTTGATGCAAGTTTTTGGGCGAATGATTTGTAGTTTCACAACTTCCTTTTGCTAGAAGTAGCCTTTGATCTTGACTATGAAAAGTATCGATATGTGCATATGTGAGAGAGGAAGGAAGAGAGAAAATGATGGATATTGTAAATATTTGAATGCAGGGATCTAGTGCAAAAGCAGCATTGGCAAACCCCGAAGAAGCAAATGGTGGCACTGCAGAAGAAATCTTGACAGGTGCTGATTTTGTTTCTGCTTCTGAAGAATCACAGAATGGCTGTGGGGAAGGAATCTCAGGAAACCCTACTCTTGTTTCTGCTTCTGAAAAAGCCCATGATAAAAGTGAAGAGGCATCCTTGGCAAGCCCTGATGGGGTTTCTGCACTCAGTGAATCAACAAAAATCAGCACTGCTGAAAAGTCATCCTATAATAGCATGGTGGAAACAGGAAGTATCACGTTTGATTTTGATGCTTCTGCTCCTGGGGCAAGCGGCAAAGAGGAGCCTCTTCAGATAGGTGATTCTCAACGTATTGAGACTCCAGGAATGTCCAGACTTGAAGATGCTCCACGTCAATCAGTTTCAAGCCAGTTTCACAGTGGTCTTGGGGAGTCAAGTTTCTCT